>NC_141597.1:66706962-66851962 GCF_047967505.1 Dipteris shenzhenensis | reverse complement strand
TACCGTCGTAACATGAACTGGACAATCCATCAATAGGTGGGAGGAGGGACTCGGAGTAGTCCGTCCCAATTTAGAACGTTCCTGACTCTCCCACAAAAGAAGGAAAAAAAAAGATCACAAAAAGGAGATGGGGTGTATCTACTTATGCATCAAGATCTGGGACGGAAGGATTCGAACCTCCGAATGACGGGACCAAAACCCGCTGCCTTACATCTTGGCCACGCCCCATACATATTTGATATAATGAATATCCCATACTTCGACTCTCATGTCAACCCCCCTTCCTGAATGGGTTGTGTAGATACCACTCCAGCAGGAATTGAAAGATGGTGACTAGGAATCAAAAGATAATAAATTCCCGTGAAACTTGGTGTGAAGGGATTTGTTTCACCAACCATTCAATCATCGATTCCGTCGAAATGCTACAGATATTTATGACGCCGCAAATATCTACCCCCCTCTATTTGGATGGAAGTATCTGAGGGCGTTGTAAAGGGGAGATGAGGCTCGGGCAAAGGGGAGATGTGTGAAAAGAGGAGATGAGGCTGGGCAAAGGTGAGATGTGTGGAAAGAGGAGATGAGGCTCGGGCAAAGGGCAGATGTGTGAAAAGAGGGGAGACGAGGCTCGGGCAAAGGGGAGATGTGTGAAAAGCAAAAAGAGGGGAGATGAGGCTAACCAAGCCGTCACTATCTGTGATAGAAGACCCTAAACCCTAAACCCTAAACCCTAGACCCTAAACCCTAAACCCGAAACCCGAAACCGAAACCCTATACCCTAAACCCTAAACCCTAAACCGGTTTGGAGTCGATGTAGATGAAAACCCTAAACCCTAAACCCTAAACCCTAACCCCTAAACCCTAAAACCCTAAACCCTAAAACCCTAAACCCTAAACCCTAAACCCTAAACCCTAAACCCTAAACCCTAAACCCTAAACCCTAAACCCAAACCCAAAACCCCAAACCCGAAACCCGAAACCCGAAACCCAAAACCCAAACCCCAAACCCCAAACCCCAAATCCGAAACCCTAAACCCTAAACCGGTTTGGAGGTTTAGGGTTAGGGTTTAGGGTTTAGGGGTTAGGGGTTAGGGGTTTAGGGTTTAGGGGTTAGGGTTTTGGGATCTAGGGTTTAGGGTTTTGGGATTTAGGGTTCATTGCTTAGGGTTTAGGGTTTAGGTCACGTTACTGTCCACGGCCACGTCCTGGTTTGAGAATATTGACCCGATTCCCTTTCGAAGCGCGACACGCAGTGCGCCCTTGACACAGGACTGCCCCATCTCTTAGGATCGACTAACCCATGTCCAATTGCTATTCACATGGAACCTTTCTCCACTTCGGTCTTCAAAGTTCTCATTTGAATATTTGCTACTACCACCAAGATCTGCACTGGGGGCCGTTTCACTCGGGCTCGTGCCCAGAGCTGTGCCACAACCCCCACGCCCTCCTCCTACTCATCGAGGCCTCACACTCGCCCCAATGGCCGGGTATAGGTCGCACGCTTATGTGCCATCCATTTTCGGAGCTAGTTGATTCGGCAAGTGAGTTGTTACACACTCCTTAGCAGATTTCGAGTTCCATGACCACCGTCCTGCTGTCTTAATCAATCAACACCCTTTGTGGGATCTAGGTTAGCGCACAGTTCGGCACTGTAACGCGGCTTTCGGTTCATCTCACATCGCCAGTTTTGCTTACCAAAAATGGCCCACTCGGAGCTCCCATTCTGCACCGGGGTTCAACGGAGCAACCTCGGCCACTTACCTATTTAGGGTTTGAGAATAGGTCGAGGGTGTTACACCCCCCGATGCCTCTAATCATTCGCTTTACCCGATAAAACTGCGCAATGAGCTCCAGTTATTTTGAGGGAAACTTCGGAGGGAACCGACTACTAGATGGTTAATCTCAAGGTCCAATTCTTCGATTGTCAATTCATCATTGTGATGCACATTGAAAGATATCAGGGAAATGTCTTGCTTTATTGGGGTTTTCTAGTTTAGAGGAGTCATATACGGAATTGAAGTAGAAGACTATCTAGTGCAATAAGAAGCACAAGAGGCATAGTGTTATGAATGGAGGGAAGGGAGTCATGGCTGCTCATTGGCTTTGTCTCACCTACTCTTATGGGCTTTTGAACATCTCTTAAGTGTGTTCTTCATATTAGAACATCATTCATGAGGTCTTCTTGTTTTTATTTAAATTTTGGTTTTGTATTAGAAAAAGCAAGTAAGACTATCTTGAGCATACGTTGATGCTTTGAAAAACGTTTCGTCCATTACGCTCTTATATATTTGTTTTCATTATTGTGACAAGTCATGCTTCATTTTGAGTTATACAAGTTTTTTAATTTGTAAAGGTGTATGCCTTTATTTATGATAAGAAAGATTGTGTTCCTTCACATTGTGATTTTCCCATTGTGTCTTAATCTCAGGATGAAAATTTGAAGTCAAAATTTTATCCATATGTAAAGGTTTTTAGAGCTAAGAATGTTGGAAATTTTGGTCCACATAGTACAAAATGAAAATTGTTTTCATATGTAAAGGTTTTGAGAGCTAAGAATGTTAGAAATGATCCATATAGTACAAAATCAGCTCATTGGATTAAGATGGGGTGTTGGTATATTTTGGTGGTTGAATGAAACTTGTCTTCGAGGGTGTGCTTACTTGTCTTCATATGTAAAGGTTTTGAGAGCTAAGAATGTTACAAAATCAGCGTATATTTTGGTGGTTGAGACTTGTCTTCGAGGGTGTGCTTTTGTGATTCCTAAACCAATCATTCTGAATTTTTCTGAGGTGTATTATTCTTTCGTTCCTGACTCTCCCACAAAAGAAGGAAAAAAAAAGATCACAAAAAAGGAGATGGGGTGTATCTACTTATGCATCAAGATCTGGGACGGAAGGATTTTCAATCATCGATTCCGTCGAAATGCTACAGATATTTATGACGCCGCAAATATCTACCCCCCTCTATTTGAATGGAAGTATCCGAGGGCATTGTAAAGGGGAGATGAGGCTCGGGCAAAGGGGAGATGTGTGAAAAGAGGAGATGAGGGTGGGCAAAGGCGAGATGTGTGGAAAGAGGAGATGAGGCTCGGGCAAAGGGGAGATGTGTGAAAAGAGGGGAGACGAGGCTCGGGCAAAGGGGAGATGTGTGAAAAGCAAAAAGAGGGGAGACGAGGCTAGCCAGGCCGTCACTATCTGTGACAGAAGACCCTAAACCCTAAACCCGAAAGCCTAAACCCTCAACCCTAAACCCTCAACCCGAAACCCGAAACCCGAAATCGAATTCCTAAACCCTAATACCTAAACCCTAAACCGGTTTGGAGTCGATGCAGATGAAAACCCTAAACCCTAAACCCTAAACCCTAAATCCTAACCCCTAAACCCTAAAACCCGAAACCCTAAACCCTAAACCCTAAACCCTTAAACCGGTTTAGGGTTTAGGGTTTAGGGGTTAGGGGTTTAGGGTTTTGGGTTTTGGGATTTAGGGTTTTGGGTTTTGGGTTTTGGGATTTAGGGTTCATTGCTTAGGGTTTAGGGTTTAGGTCACGTTACTGTCCACGGCCACGTCCTGGTTCGGGAATATTGACCCGATTCCCTTTCGAAGCGCGACACGCAGTGCGCCCTTGACACAGGACTGCCCCATCTCTTAGGATCGACTAACCCATGTCCAATTGCTATTCACATGGAACCTTTCTCCACTTCGGTCTTCAAAGTTCTCATTTGAATATTTGCTACTACCACCAAGATCTGCACTGGGGCCCGTTTCACTCGGGCTCGTGCCCAGAGCTGTGCCACGACCCCCACGCCCTCCTCCTCCTCATCGAGGCCTCACACTCGCCCCGATGGTCGGGTATAGGTTGCACGCTTATGTGCCATCCATTTTCGGGGCTAGTTGATTCGGCAAGTGAGTTGTTACACACTCCTTAGCAGATTTCGAGTTCCATGACCACCGTCCTGTTGTCTTAATCAATCAACACCCTTTGTGGGATCTAGGTTAGCGCACAGTTCGGCACTGTAACCCGACTTTTGGTTCATCTCGCATCGCCAGTTCTGCTTACCAAAAATGGCCCACTTGGAGCTCCCATTCTGCACCGGGCTTCAACGGAGCAACCTCGGCTACTTACCTATTTAGGGTTTGAGAATAGGTCGAGGGTGTTACACCCCCCGATGCCTCTAATCATTCGCTTTACCTGATAAAATTGCGTAATGAGCTCCAGTTATTTTGAGGGAAACTTCGGAGGGAACCGACTACTAGATGGTTAATCTCAAGGTCTAATTCTTCGATTGTCAATTCATCATTGTGATGCACATTGAAAGATATCAGGGAAATGTCTTGCTTTATTGGGGTTTTCTAGTTTAGAGGAGTCATATACGGAATTGAAGTAGAAGACTATCTAGTGCAATAAGAAGCACAAGAGGCATAGTGTTATGAATGGAGGGAAGGGAGTCATGGCTGCTCATTGGCTTTGTCTTACCTACTCTTATGGTCTTTTGAACATCTCTTAAGTGTGTTCTTCATATTAGAACATCATTCATGAGGTCTTCTTGTTTTTATTTAAATTTTGGTTTTGTATTAGAAAAAGCAAGTAAGACTATCTTGAGCATACGTTGATGCTTTGAAAAACGTTTCGTCCATTATGCTCTTATATATTTGTTTTCATTATTGTGACAAGTCATGCTTCATTTTGAGTTATACAAGTTTTTTAATTTGTAAAGGTGTATGCCTTTATTTATGATAAGAAAGATTGTGTTCCTTCACATTGTGATTTTCCCATTGTGTCTTGCTCTCAGGATGAAAATTTGAAGTCAATGTATTGAGAAAATTTTATCCATATGTAAAGGTTTTTAGAGCTAAGAATGTTGGAAATTGTGGTCCACATAGTACAAAATGACAATTGTTTTCATATGTAAAGGTTTTGAGAGCTAAGAATGTTAGAAATGATCCATATAGTACAAAATCAGCTCATTGAATTAAGATGGGGTGTTGGTATATTTTGGTGGTTGAATGAATCTTGTCTTCGAGGGTGTGCTTACTTGTCTTCATATGTAAAGGTTTTGAGAGCTAAGAATGTTACAAAATCAGCGTATATTTTGGTGGTTGAGACTTGTCTTCGAGGGTGTGCTTTTGTGATTCCTAAACCAATCATTCTGAATTTTTCTGAGGTGTATTATTCTTTATTGTTGAATAGAGGTGTTGGATAAACGTATTTTATAATGAGTTCATAAGGTTATGTATAAGATGGGTCTAGTGAATTATTCATTAAAGAAAGGAAGGTGCAAAATATTTGATGGCAATGTGTGATAGGGGAAGGGAAAAGAGGGACGTAAATGGAAGGCATACATCCAATAGGCTAATTTCATGAATTATTCTTAATATTGTTTTTCACCCCGGGATCTATTGCTATATTCGGCTCACCGTCGTAACATGAACTGGACGATCCATCAATAGGTGGGAGGAGGGACTCGGAGTAGTCTGTCCCAATTTAGAACGTTCCTGACTCTCCCACAAAAGAAGGAAAAAAAAAGATCACAAAAAAGGAGATGGGGTGTATCTACTTATGCATCAAGATCTGGGACGGAAGGATTCGAACCTCCGAATGACGGGACCAAAACCCACTGCCTTACCACTTGGCCACGCCCCATACATATTTGATATAATGAATATCCCATACTTCGACTCTCATGTCAACCCCCCTTCCTGAATGGGTTGTGCAGATACGACTCCGGCAGGAATTGAAAGATGGTGACTAGGAATCAAAAGATAATAAATTCCCGTGAAACTTGGTGTGAAGGGATTTGTTTCACGAACCATTCAATCATCGATTCCGTCGAAATGCTATAGATATTTATGACGCCGCAAATATCTACCCCCCTCTATTTGGATGGAAGTATCCGAGGGCGTTGTAAAGGGGAGATGAGGCTCGGGCAAAGGGGAGATGTGTGAAAAAAGGAGATGAGGCTGGGCAAAGGCGAGATGTGTGAAAAGAGGGGAGACGAGGCTCGGGCAAAGGGGAGATGTGTGAAAAGCAAAAAGAGGGGAGACGAGGCTCGGGCTACGACGAAGGCAAAGGCAAAGTTTATAAATAATAATATTTATATCGACGAAGGTAAGCAGGATTAGAGCTCTTGACCTCGTAGCTCAGACAAAATGATCGCCTAGCGACTTGACTTTAGGGACTTTTGCTATTTTCACTAATCCACAAAGCCTCAGTGAACAAGACATAAGTGAATACGGCATACAGTGTATTCCTCGCGCGTCTGTGCTTTCCCGCCATTGCAGGCACTCTCTAGCAAGGCAACCTGCAGCCCGCCTCTGCCTCAAGCTTCCTTCAGCACTCTTTCTCATCCTCTAGAAGTTCCTCTTTTCGTAACCTGCCCCAGCCCTCTTTCTCCCCTCTTTTCGTTCCCATCCTCTAGAAGTTCCTCTCCCTTTATTGCCTGCAGATTACGGGAGGGCGAATGCATTAGGCGAAGCTAGGATTGGGTAAGCATCGATTGTTTAAGCATTGTGGACGATGAAATGCATGTGGGATTCCTAGGATTTAGGCAGCGGACCATCGCCAGGCGTTCAACATAATGTTCACTCGTGGACCTTCACCAATTACGGCACGCAAGCTCCTCTCTTCGATGCTATGCCAATGTCAACTGCCTTCTTTTAAAAGGCCGTTAGTTATTCCTGTGGGCAGCAGCATTTTAGCTGTACTTGTATGGCAGCAATTGTGAAGCGTCAGAGGCACGATGTGATCGACCAAGACGGAAGCTTTCCACCAGCTGTTGGGCAAAGGAGGCTTTGGATCAATACCAACACGTGCCGGTGGCAGTGAAGAGGACCTCCAAACACTCCAACCAAGGTTCCTTGCCGAGGTTTCCATCGGAACCTGGTGCCTCGCATCCGTTGGTGCAGTAAAGGGGCCCGGGACGTAAAGGCGAGCACACTGTATGTACGACCACCACAGTCTAGTGCGAGACGACGAACACCCCAAGGAACATGGGGCTATCTCAGGAAGGCATCCGACAAGATGGACGTGTACACTCCTGTACAATATCAGCCGTCTTCAATCGATGGTAAGTGTGGTGCAGGATTGTGCACGTCAATCCGTTCAGGGCAGCAAAGCATGAAATATACAAGATGGGGTGCCGCTGCGCTCTAGTGTGTGTCTGTGCAATTGAGAGATGGATGATGTATAATGCCTTGCACGTGATTGCATGCTACGCGGGTTGGGCTGCAATTTGAAGATCAAGTCCTCGATTCGGCCATGACGACGTGAAGGCATCATTCAGATATTTTTGGCCATGATGACGTGAAGGCGTTATTATTGGTGGGCTGACGGACTGCGAGTTGCTGCTCCACTTGTAACTTGGCTGAATAAGGTAAGAGTGCTCTTCTTTCTTTTGTTCTTGTCACAGGCTCTGCAAAACTATTATCCTCACGTTGATCTCGCATTGCTCTTTAAAAGAACGGTCTAACCTTCGCTCTATTGCGCACTCTTAACTTGAATTGCAATTCTGGGCACTCTTAAATTGAACAAAAACTACGTAAAAGGTTCCTAAGTTAAGTTGTTTTAGTATCTACATTGTTGTCTTAACACACGCCTTGTCTTAAATCGTACTTTTTGTAAAAAGTTGTGTCCAAGCACCAGCCTTTCTACCTAGTGTACTCATTAATTTGAGGACTAAGTTCAACATTTATTATTTTGTTTTTCTCTCAGATTCCTAGTTCTCATATATTGCTGACAGTATCTTGATTCTTAATCTTTCTACATTGTTCACTAAACGTGGATAATGAGCCCTTGAACCTTTTCCAAATCTCTAGTTTGACCCATCTTCCTTTTTGTATAGGTAGCTTGGAAGTAGCTTATGAACTATCTTCAATTCAAGAGGTGTATGTTAATCAGCCTTCTTGGACAGTTGCGCTTGACTTGTATGCACTCCTGTACTTCAAGCAGAATTTGATTGGGGAGTTTTTCCTGCTTCTACTTTATAGGTGATTACTTCAATCGCTTTTCATGGCATGGAGGGAGATGAGGGCACATCCTTGAAGAAAGTGCATGAAATACTCAAAATCCAGGGTGGTTTCTATAATTGTATTCTCAAACAAGGCTTTTCCACATCCTTTTTTTACAAATATCATCGCTCTCCACATCCTGCATTGCTTGTTCCAGAGGATCTAGGATATATGTAGCACGATAGGAGCACCATGAGGTATCACCATCATAGAACCATCTATCAACACAAGGAATGAGACACCGTGTTGGGTAACAATGGAGATTCCAACAAGATAGTCATCACTACAACCATTTAGACTTGAGCCGAGAGGGTTGCATATCTATCTTGGGAGAAAAAGGCATGCAAGCCATTGAATCAGCCATCTAGCAAAGGTGCCAACGTCAGTATAGGCCACAAAGTTTGCAGCAGTGTATGCCCTAGCTTTAAACATAGCAAACTTGAGCAAAAAAAACAAAGAAAGTTATATATCTTGATTTTATACATACATACATATATATATGTACACACATACTTTTTACAGTTTCATGAATCGTCCTCTTCCACGACGCCCCTTCCATGTGGATGTTGAAATATCTTCTGATTCTGATGAAGATGATGCTCCTCTACCACTAATACCTGCTGCATATGATCCTGCTACAAGACGCAACTCACATTGCTCGCATAATAGGTCTCGTGTTCGTGGGTGAGGAAATCATCCAGGAATTCGTGAACCTTATCCGAGTTCCCGTCAACAAGAATTGTTTACTTTTGAAGAACTCTCGGATTCTACCCGGACTCCTTCTTCGTCTTCAAGGTATCAAGCTTGTAGAATATGCCATAAAGCTAGAATATAAAGCATGCCTTGCTGTAGAGAAGAGATGGCTTAGATCCAAGTTAATATTTTAGAAAAGAACTACAAGAATGCCAAACTTCTTTTGGAGGTTCCAGGAATATCAAATAGTTGAAATGTGGATTTCTAACAAGACTATCCATCCTGACATAGTGAATATTCCAAGAAGCCAGCAAGCTTGCTGTTGTACGGTATGAATTGCTTGGATCCAAGTCAGTCTTTAATTGCTAGAAGAGCTTTAAACCAAACTCTTTTTGGATATATATATCTAAAGTTCTTGAGCCTCTGAAATAACAGCCACAAAGGGAGACACTTTATGCAGAAAAAGTCCCTGATAGTTATTCCATGGGTATTAAATTAGTCATAAAGAGCATTGAAATATCCAAATGAGCGTTGGAGCTAGAGAAGCAAAATACTCGAGTAGTATTTGCATACTTTTACTAAGTAAAGAGTGGGTCATCCACAAATTTCTGCATGGATGTGACATAAAAGCTTCCAATTTACAATTCAAAGATTCTTGTGGCTAGTGGCAAATTCAAAGCTGACACCTGATCAAGGGCTATTGCAACCTTATGAAAAGACCAAAATTGTAAGTGCATGGACGTGGTTCATGCTCACTATGCTACATTGGGCTTGCAGTAGCCCGGCAACACTTGGATGTGGGGATAGAAACTCATGGGGATATTGCAAAATAGGGCCCTAGGAGAAAGTCATAGACATAGACTCTCAAATAGGGAAGAGATACTATGGCATACATGTATGTTTAGGTAACACTTTCATTGCACGAAAAAAGGGGTTCAACCAAATGATTGAACCTTTATTGTTGCAACAATGGGATAAAGTGGATGGAAGCTATGTGAAAACAGTGGGCCTAGAGAAAGGCATCTATATCCATTCCCATGTAGTGAATCGTGGATGTGAGGCAGATGTATTTGTTGGAACCATTTTGTTGGGCATGTATGCAAAATGTAGGAGCATGGAGGATGGACATCATGTCTTTGATGCGATGGTGCATTGTGATATGATGTATGCTCAGAAGGAAGATGGTGTGCGGGCTGAAGGAAGATGCACATTCCAAGGTTATGCCTCAAAGGAAGATGGTCTATTCCTGTTGGTCGTTCCCCTGTTTTCAATCTACTGAGATAATCTGCTATTGCATGCTGTCTTCCAGGTCTATGTACCACTATCCTGCAAAAGTAAGACCCATCTTGCCAGTCTGCCAACTGGCTCTGATTTATTGACCAAATAAATTAATGCTTGAGCCTTGATGGTCTACATGGATAATGACCACATTACCCAGCAAGTAATGTCTGAACTTCTTCAAAGCAAAAATCAGACTCAGACACTCCTTTTCTGTTACTGAGTAATTTCTTTCTGCTGCTGACATGAGTTTGCTTGCATAATATACTGGTCTGTACCATCCTGTATTCTTTTCAAGATTGCATCAATGCTGCTCCTACTGAAATATCAGAAGCATCCACAAACACATGAAATGACAGAGTCCAATCTGGTGGTTGTACTATTGGTGAAATCTGCAACATTTTTTTCAGAATTCTGAATGCCTTTTCATGCTCTTCTGACCATTTAAACTTGACCTCTTTCTTTGTCAGTTTGCTTAAAGGTGCACAAACATGAGACAAGTATGGTAAATATCGGTTGTGCCATTTTATTTGTCCCACAAATCTCATTACTTCTTTCACATTTGTTGGAGCTTTTGCTTTCTGGATTGCTTCCACCTTTTGAGGATCTACTTGCATGCCTTCCTCTGAAATGACATGCCCTAATAGAATGCCTCTTCTGACTGCAAATGCACACTTTGCAGGATTCAAACTGAGCCTGGCCATTCTGCACCTTTCAAAACATAATTTTAGATGATCAATGTGTTCAGATTTTCTGCCAAAAACACTAAAGTCATTGAGGAATACTCTCATAAATGATGTCAGAAATGGGGCAAAAGCCCTCTGAATGTATTTCTGAAAGGTTGGGGGTGCATTCTTCGGACCAAATGTCATGACCTTGCTGGCATACACTCCCCATTCTGTTATGAAAGCTGTTTTATCCCTGTCCTCTGGAGCCATGAGGATTTGATTGTATCCACTGAATCCATCAAGGAAACTATACATTTGATGACCAGCAACTGCATCCAACAATGTGTCTTGAAAAGGCAATGGAAAAGGATCTGTTTGTGTTGCTGCATTCAATTTTCTGTAATCCACACAGATTCTCAACTTGCCATTTTTCTTAGGAACTATGACTATAGGAAATAGCCATGTCACTGCTTCCAAGGGATAAATAAATCCAACTCTGAGCAGCTTATCAAGCTCCTCCTTGACCTGTTTTTCATAATTTGGATTCATCCTGTATCTCTGAGATACTACAGGAACTGCATCTTTCTTCAGATTTATTCTATGCATACAGAATTGTGGATCTACCCCCTTCATGTCTGTATACTTCCATGCAAATATATCTTTGAATTCCTTGAGAAGTTCAGTTAGTTGTTCTCTCTGACCATCTGATCCTTCTGCTCCTGCGTGCCTCCCCTCCTCCCCCGCCGTACCTCTACCTCCCCCTAGCCTCTCCTTGCCTCGCCTCTCCCGCCCCTACCCCTCCGCCCTCACCTCCCCCCTCACCCCCACCTCGCTCCGTCCCCCTCGCCACGCTCCACCCCCCCGTCCGCTACCCCCCTCCGCTCCCCCCCGCCCCGCTACCCCCTCTGCTCCACTCCGCTTCCCCCTCGCTCCACACCCCCCCGCCCCGCTACCCCCTCCGCTCACCCCCGCCCTGCTACCCCCCTTCGCCCCAGCCCGCTACCCCCGCCCCGCTACCGCCCTAGCCCGCTATCGCCCCAGCCCGCCCCGCTACCCCCGCCCCAGCCCGCTACCCCCTCGCTCCACTCCGCTCACCCCCGCCGCCAGTCCGTCCCCTCACCCCTCGCCTCCCGCCCCGCCCCCTCCCGCCTCTCCGCCCTCCCGTTTCACCTCCGCCTTTCCCTCCCGCCCTCACCCCCGCCCCCCCCTTCATTCGCCCCACCCCGTCCCCTCCGCCCCTCCATTCCCCCCTGCCCCCTGTCTGCCACCTTGTCCCCGCTCCGCCTCTCCCCCGCCCCCGCTTCCGCTCCCGCCGCCACTTCACCAGTCTCCCGCCTCCACGCCTTCACCTCGCGCCACCTCCGTTCCCGCCACACCCAGGCTCCACCCTCCCGCTTCTACCCCCCCCCGTTTTTGGGTGACAGCCTCTTCCTCATCGGAAGCCTCGCAGTTTGTCTTGGCGGTATGGCGGCTCCCTGCCCGGAACCGGAGGCCCAGACGGGCCCTCCCTCTCCAGATGCCTACCGCGTCATCTTGACTGAGCAGCAATCTTCTCGGGTTCAGGAGGTTGCCAATGACTTTGCTCTTACATCAGTCTACGGCAGAGTCATTGGACATTCCCCCTCCAGATTAGCCATCAGGGACTGGCTCCAGTCCACTCTCATGTTGGAGGACGGCCATATTGAGGAGGTGGCCCTTATGGGAAGGGGCATCTTCTGGCTTAAACTCTCCAGTGCGAAAGCTGTGAGCAACCTGATTGCTGGCTCCCCCACGTCAGTGGACGGAAAGATTATCATGATAGTCCCGTGGTATCGTGGATTCAACGCAGCAGATTTTGATGCCCGGTTCCGTATACCTCGCCATCCAGTGATGCTAGTTTTTCCTGGTCTTGCTGCTGAGCTGCGGCCGATTGTTAGGGACCTGGGCTCCCACTTCGGTTGGGTTATGCACGATACTTTCGCCGGTGCGGTGACTACGGCAGGAGCCCCCCGAGTCCGTGTGGCTGTGGCGGATCCTGCGACTCTCCCGGCAGTGATCGAGATCGTGACAAGTGCCGGCAGCATCACCCAGAGCATGGTAGTCACCGGACAGCCAGGACAGTGTCTGAGGTGTCACGGCTTTGGACACCTGGCGGCTGCCTGTCCACGTTTCGTCAGCTCTTCTCGGCCCCCCCCCGCCTCCCCCCTCTCCGCCCCCTCCTCCCCCCTCCGGGCAGCCACGCCAGGAGGAGCAGAGGCAGCCGGAGCCCGGACCAGAGATAGCTGGTGGCTGGACTGAGGTTAGAAGAAAAAGAGGAAAGAACAAGAAGATTTCTGATAAAGGCAAGGAGGCAGAGGTTACCCCGCCTGTAGCTGCACCTCAGAGACCCGATAGGCACGCCCCAGGGACTTGGGAGAGCATCTTCTTCGACGGTAGCCCGCCCTCCACAGCCTCAGGTCCCCCTCTCTTCCTCTCCCCAGCCTCTCCCCATCCAGCCCCAGCCCATCCCCCAACGGCACCCTTGTCTCCCGACCCGCAGCTTCAGACCCCTCGTCCTCCTCAGTCTTCTCCCCCTCCTTTTCAGCCCCAGTTCCAGTTGCAGCCCCATCCCTCCCCCCCCCCCGTCTCTTTCAGTTCTCCCGCAGAGCTAGCCGCTCCGACGGTTCCTCAGCCGAGGGCAGTTTCCGCTCCCCCTCCTCCTTCTCCTCCGCTTGCCGCCCCTGAGGAGTCTGAGCTGCCTATTCCCCAGCCTCCTCCCCCTCCCCCTCCCCCTCCGCTGGTAGGACACCCGGAGTCTACACCACCACCGGAGCAGGCTTCTCCATCCGCTAGCCCCTCAGTGGCAGACTCTGATGGGCCTCAGCCTCAGGAGAGAGAGCTCCCCCGCGACTTTTACAGATCTGGCCCCTGGGACTACCTGGATGTGGCCGACCTCGGGACCTTCCCTGCTTGCCTCGACATCAGTATCTTCCCTGCTTACCTCTGGGAGGCTCTCAGGGAGCAGACGCATGCTCAGATTTGTTCCTGGATAGGCCGGTTCGGTGGGCAGCTTCTCGAGACCCAGTGGTCCGAGGGTGACGTGCGCCTGCGGTGGCGCTGCGCCGCCAAACGATTCAGACTGATTGTGATCCTCAGGCCCCCCCTGTCTTGGCCTATCCCCCAAGATGTCAGAGCCTGGACGCCTCAGAAACTCCGTGCCTTCTACGGGATGTCCACCTCAGAGATCTCGAGCTGGCTCGAGAAAGCCTTCGTTCATGGTACCAAAGGCCTCTCTCCTTTGCTGAAGGTGTTGAAGGACGGGCAGGACGACCCCCCTCCCTCTCCAAACCTTTCCATAAGCGCCAGCGCCTCTACTCTGAAATGTCAGCTTCTTCTTCGACCTGGACCGCGAGCAGACAATTGTTCGCTGCCTCCCAGTCCTCACCATGAGCCTACACCTCGTATCCTGGAATGTGAACGGGTTTCACTCTTCTGGCACCCGTGGTCCCAGGAAGCTCATTTTGAGACAGGAACTTCAGCCAGCAGTGATAGGACGTTTGGATGTACTTCTGCTCCAGGAACACAAGCTTTCGGCGGCTCACTCCTGTAGATGTGGGAAGATCCTCACTGGTCGCTCTCACACTTATTGGGAGCCCTCGATCGGCGCACTGGGGAGGAGTGGTGGTGTTTGTACTTCCGTGGGAGAGCAGCTAGCCCAGGGAGTTTTCGGTCATGGCACGTTGATTCCAGGTCGTGCCCTTTGGGTAGGCCGTGAATTAGAGGGCTCCAGAGTTGGAATTCTCAACATTTATGCCCCCACAGATCTCCGTTGTAGAGCCACCTTCTGGAGGACACTTACAGGGATTCTCCCAGACATGGATTCCTGGATTGTTGGAGGTGACTTCAACAATTTGGAGACCTTGGAGGACCAGCAGGGCAGAGGACCGGAGTTTACAGGTATGTCTCAGGCAGAGCAGTCCGCTTGGGACTCTTTTATCTTTGCGACAGGAGGAAGGGACTGTTGGCGAGACCCGTCCTTCCGGCGTTGGCACGGGAGCTTGGACTTCTCGTGGGGTTTCCGCAGGGAAGGAGGCAGACTCCTGGAGAGGCTGGATAGATTCTATGTTAGTGATTGGGCCATCAGCAGAGGCGGTCAGGCCTGTATAGTTCCAGGGACGACACTCTCCGACCATGCGCCGGTGCTCTTATCATTAGATTCGGCAGCTCAGACCCTTCCCCCCGCTCATGCCGGATTCCCGACTCCATTTTCTCGAGGGAGGACGTGCGCAGCAGTATTTGCGATCTTTGGGATAGAGACTGGGGCGAGTGCGCGGACTTGGTTGATTCGGTGGCGCAGGCGTTGCAGGAGTCCAGCCAGATCTGCCAGCTCGCAGCCCTACAGGTTCGACAGGAGTGAGAGAGAGAGCCCTTCGGAGAGACCTCGCCTCCATTCAGCGGCTCCAGCAGGCATCCCCGGGCTCGGAGGAGCTTCGGATCCAGGCCCTTCGAGCCAGAGCCCTTCTTGAGGAGACACTCCAGCGTCGCTCAGAGTTTTCCTATCACGCCTCTCTCTCCTTCTGGGCTCGGAAGGGTGACCGGATGTGCAGGGAGTTCTTCAGGACACATGGCCAGAGAGCTGCAGGTGATCAGCTTCGGAATCTTAGGACAGCGGTGGGACACATCGTCATGGATCCGGGAGAGGTCTTGGGATTGACCACCGACTTCTACAGGACCCTTTTTCAGCAGGAGCCGCTTGCTCCTCGCACTCGTCGTGCACGTGAGGAGGTGTGGAGACACACTCCTTCCTTGGTCCAGCCGAGCATGCAGGCGACGCTGTTGGCACCGTTTACCACGGATGAGATGCTGGAGGCCTTGATGGCCATCGATGGACAGAAGTGCCCAGGTGAGGATGGGCTATCCCGGGCATTCTTCACCTCCTTCTGGGACCAGATCCATCAGCCCCTCTTAGCAGCTCTTCAGAGGATTTTCAGTACCGGTTATATGCCAGAGAGCCTCTCCTCGGGACTGATTTGCCTCATCCCGAAGGGAGGAGATAGACAGGATATCCGTCAGTGGCGCCAGATCACTCTCCTTACCACTGCCTACAAAATCCTAGCCAAGATGATCAGCGCCAGAGTTCGGCCTCTACTTCCAGACCTCATTCACGACACTCAGACAGGCTTTGTTCAGGATCGCAGTATCCTGGATAATGTCTTTACCTTTTCAGAGGCGGCGGAGTGGGCTCAGCACAGCGGATCATACCTTGCCATCCTACTTCTCGACTTTGAGAAGGCCTACGATCGGGTGGACTGGTCCTTTCTGGAGGGGACTTTGGAGCGGCTAGGTTTCCCTACAGGTTGGATTCAGGGTATTTCAGCTTTGTACAGGACAGCCTCTAGCAGAGTCATCATTGGAGGCAGGATGGGTGAGCGTTTTAGCTTGGAGAGATCAGTGCGTCAGGGCTGCCCCCTTGCCCCTTACCTGTTTCTCTTCTTCGCCGAGGCTATGACTTACTACCTCCGGGCGAGGTCTACAGGGATCAGGGGTGTCCGCCTTCCCCTCCAGGAGGACACGGAGCTCTTGGATTCGGAGTACGCGGATGACACAGCCCTGTATGTCCAGGACGATGAGTTGATGCTGGAGAGGGTTAGGATGGCCCTGGAGGTCTTCTGTTCGGCTGCTGGTGCGAAAATCAACTGGAACAAATCAGTTGGTTTCCTCACAGACCCCGGGGCGCGTTCTCAGTGGGGGAGGTTTTTGGGTTTCAGGTGGATCCCGCGGGGACAGACAGCTAGATACTTGGGTTTTCAGGTCGGCCTGGACATCACGCCAGCTCAGCAGTTTCTCCCGGTGCTAGATTCCATCCGACGGAAGCTGGCTTTCTGGAGCACTGCTAAGCTTTCCCTTGCAGGTCGTGCCTTGGTAGTCAACCAAGTCCTCCTTGCCACGGCTTGGTATGTGGCTTCCTGTTGGTGTTTCTCGAGATCCAGTGTGGCACAGCTTAGGAGGCTGGTTCGGAACTTCCTTTGGTTCGGGGAGGATGGCCATAGAGATACCAGAGCCAGGGTTGCTTGGCAGATAGTTATTCTTCCGCAGGCTGAGGGAGGCCTGGGAGTCATCGATCCAGAGCTGCAGAGTCAGGCCTTGTTAGGTTAGTCATCCGCGGTTTGACCCCGGGGGGGCAGACGTGGAAGATGCTACTTCAGCAGGGGGTCGGTTCTTGTGTCCCGCGACGAGGTGGAGAGTGGCTCCCGTCCCTCAGGTGGATCTTCACTTCAGCCCCGCTTACTCAGCCCCGTTCCCCACTCGTTCGTAGCCTTCTCATGGTTTGGAGGCGGCTCCGCCTCAGTCTCATTCAGTCCCCTCCCCGCTGTCAGGAGGAGATTGATCGCCAGCCGCTTATCTGGAACGATCAGGTCAGAGATGCCGAGGGCCTTCAGTTGGGGGAGAGATCACATATTAGGTGGGAGGGTTGGATGAGGGGGCTAGCCCGGTCCCTTCGAGTTTGGAGGGACACGTACAGATATTTGGAGACGGCTGATCTCGCAGACGCAGCTGGAGGTGCTCGTGGAGCCCAGGCGAGACGCACGGAGATCGACGGCGCGATCCCAACTGATTGGTTGGTTTCACCGGAGCCTCAGATCCTCATGCCTGGTGATGACTCTTGGCTGGGACAGTTCACCCCCCGTGGCATCCCACTGGTGGTCGCAGGACGTATGGTCGACTCCTCTATTTCTTTCTTCGCGGTTATGGGGGATGGACGACTCAGGAGAGAGGATGCACTCATCGACCCCCTACTCCCATGGCAGAGGGTTCGGATAGTAGGCCTTTTGGGGAAGGTCTGGCGTACCGACCCTAGCATTGAGCAGGATCAGCTGCAGCTTTGGCGACTCTGGCTCTGGGAGGGGCGGGCCTTGTCAGAGCTTGAGTGGGACCCAGGAGAGTGGAGCTGGCCAGAGGTTGTGACAGGACAGGGGCCGACCTCCTTCTTTGCCTACAGCACGACTTTGGGCAGGCGAGTTCTTGGGAGGATGCAGAGCCGCCCCCCCACCTAGCGGCCTAGCTGGTATGCACAGGGTATTTCCAGATTCTTTTTGCAGGCCTTCTGGAAGACCTTGTGGGAGAGCTGGCGGCCGCGGAAGATCTCATACTTCCTGTGGCTTCTCGCCCACAAAGGTTGTTAACAAATTTCTCTTTATCCTTAATCTACAGCTCCTGACTGTGTATTGAACCTGCGCACTAACTCATCACGATCACGGGCGATGGCAATTGTTTATACCTCCCAGCCAATTCTCAAGGATTTTACACGTATTTTCCACACCTCATATCACGTTACTTCCCTCATACTTATCCTTGAGACCCACATCTCCCTAGATAGTTCCTGGCCACATGTTTACATTTTAGGCCCTTACTTAGATGCATCCTTTTTCACCCCTCTCTTGGAGTTCCTTTAAAACAAATTGCCCCTTGGCAATTTTCACATTTAGATGCACCTAGGCCCAAGCCCTATTAGGACTATCTAGTCAATGCCATTACGCCCTCACCTAGGACCTTGGCAGTTACTTCTCTTGACCATTTAATTACGCACATTAACAATTACAAAAGTTGGTCATCTAAGAGAAAATGCCCACCGATCTATCCGAGGTCATGTATCTCGACTAGAGCATAACATTCCTTCCCTCTTCAAGCATCAGCGTCCTCGATGATGAAATCTGGGAATGCTCTCCGCAACTGGTATACGGATTCCCAGGTAGCTTCCGATAGAGGCTGACCATGCCATGCAACCAACACCGTGGGTATCTTCCGATTTCGTATTTGCATTGTTCCTCGGTCCAGGATTCTTGTTGGTTTGCGCCTTGCAATATCCTCTATCTCCTGAAACAAAACCACACCTTCGATTAGTGAGTCACCTGTATGCAAAAATTTCTTTAAGCGCGAAACATGAAAAACCGGGTGCACCTTACACCCCTGTGGCAATTCTAATTTATAGGCTACACTGCCTATTCTCTTTAGAATTAACCACGGCCCACAGTATCGAGGTGATAACTTAGCACACTCCCCTGAAGTCAACGACTTCGAGTGCGAAGGAATTCTGAGAAAAACTTTTTCTCCTTCTTCAAATACTCTTATAGACCGATTTTCATCCGCATACACCTTGGCTCTATCCATAGCCTGGCGGATATTAGCTCTCGCAAGTGCTAGCATCTCCCGCATTTGAACTACAAAGTTCGCGGCACTAGGCACTTTCTGAGGTACTCCAACTATAGTTGGATTAGCTGGTCTATAACCATAGTTCAGTTCAAACAGACTGAACCCAGTAGATGAATGTTTCCTATCATTGTAGGCAAACTCCAACAATGGCAACCACTTGTCCCATGTATGTTGCCTCAATGACACATATGCTCTCAGCATATCCTCTAAAGTCTGGTTGACTCTCTCCGTCTGACCATCCGTCTCAGGATGATCCCCACTACTCATTCCCAACTCAGTCCTTAGTGTCTCAAATACCGCGGTCCAAAAGTGACCGGTAAACCTGACATCTCTGTCTGACACTATGGATCTAGGCAATCCATGCAGACGAAATATATGTCTAATAAACAACTCCGCTACTTGCGGGGCACTAATAGACTCTCTAGTCGGAATGAAGTGAGCCATCTTAGTTAGACGATCAACCACCACAAGGATAGAATTATACCCTCCTTGCGTTGCAGGTAGTCCTACAATAAAATCCATGGAAATGCTCTCCCACTTACTTAGTGGTATTTCCAAGGGCTGTAAAAGTCCGGGTGGCTTCACCCGCTCGGCCTTACTTACCTGACACGAGAAACACCGTGTCACATATTCATGAATATGCTTTTTCATCTTGGGCCAAAAGAAATCTCGTTTCACGAGATCATATGTCTTCTCGACTCCTGGATGTCCCGCACATGGGCTATCATGGCATTGTCGAATGACTCTCTGCCTGAGATCATTCTGACCAGGTACTACAACCTTGCCATTTCTAACTAGCATACCATCCCTTATGGTATATCTTGCATAAGTTTGGCCTTTTCTGGATGCCAGGTCATCCTTTTCATTTTCCTTGGGTTTTAATACATGAGCCTTAGGCCATAAGCTCTGGACAAACTCGTCCACCTTCTGAGTTTCTCTGATCTCGGTCATTAGAGCACTCTCTAATACCGTGAAACTCAGGTTGTGCATAATGCGAGACAACGCATCAGCTACCTTATTGTCTTTTCCTCTTCGGTACCGAATCGTTAGATTAAACTCCTGCATGAGCTCTGCCCACCTAGCTTGGCGGCCCCTCAAGTCAGGCTGTTTACAGAAATGTTTCAGAGTATCATGATCCACATCCACATAAAACTCTGAACCATACAGATAATGCCTCCATGTTTTCAAAGCATGGATAACAGCATACAACTCCAATTCATGAGTTGGCCAATTCCTTTGAGAGGGAGAAAGCTTCTTGCTTTCAAAGGCTACTGGCCTTCCCTCTTGAAGGAGGACTGCTCCTACCGCAATGCCACTTGCATCGGTTTCTAGGAACAACGGTTTCTGGGGATCAACTATTTTTAACACCGGTCCTGAGACCACAGCTTGTTTTATGGTGTTAAAACTTTCCTGTTGATTCTGTCCCCAAATAAAAGGTACTTTATCTGAGGTCAGATCAGTCAATGGCGATACTATTTCGGAATATCCTTTGATATGCCTTCTATAAAACTGGACAAATCCCAAGAATGATCGCAACGCGGTCAGACTCTGAGGGATTGGCCAAGTTAGTATCGCAGCCACTTTCTTCGGATCCATTTCTACCCCCTGTGGAGTAATTATGATACCTAAATACTCAAGCCTAACCATACACAGTATAGTTTTCTTTTTATTCACGTAAAGACTGGCTTTCCTCAAAGTACTGAACACTATCCTTAAGTGTTCACGATGCTCAGTAATACTTTTACTGAATATCAAGACATCGTCAATAAAATGTACTACGAACTTTCCGATATACGGACGTAGTAAATCGTTCATAAGCATGACGAAGGTCGCTGGAGCATTGGTAAGTCCGAAGGGCATTACCAAAAACTCATAATGACCAAACCTGCTTCTAAAAGCGGTTTTATGCACATCCTCGGCTCTAATCCGGATCTGATGATAGCCGCACTTAAGATCTATCTTGCTGAAAATCACGGCTCCATGTAATGCATCTAGCAAATCATCAATCCGAGCCATCGGATACCTGTGCTTAACAGTGATATTATTCAATGCTCTGTAATCTATACAGAGGCGAAACGTATCATCCTTTTTCCTCTTTAATATCACTGGTGAAGCAAAAGGTGAGAAACTTGGTTGAATCTGTCCCAACTTGAGGTATTCTTCCAGTTGCCTACGCACCTCCGCTTCTTCAGTAAAACTCATTCTATAGGGAGGTCTATTTACAGGTTCTGCCCCCGGGATCAGTTCAATCTTATGCTGAACTTTCCGCTCTGGAGGTAACCCATAAGGTAGTTCATCCCTAAAACATTCAGAGAACTCCTCTGTTATAAGATTAGCCAGCTTGGCCATCTCACCACTTTGCGTAACATCAGTGCTAGTCGAAGAATCATCCACCGACTCTACTGATGCTGTGCAAAGGTATAAAAACTCTACTTGAGCCTTTCTGATTTCCATCACGGAAACCAACGGTCCCTGAGGTATATCTTTTTCACCTCGCAAGACATAAAGCACATCATTCATCTTGAATTGATATACGTGCTTTTTTCAATTAATGGCTGGATTCTTCCTAGAATGCCACGCCATTCCCAGGGCTATATCTGCATGAGCAAGCTTGGTCATTTCAAAATCAAGCTTCTCAGCATAGTCCTGAATTCGAAGCTCCAACTGGGTAACCCTTTGGTCCCATACTTCAGTTGAACTTCCATCTGCCATCCTGACTGTGTACGCATAGTCAGATGGACTTGTCTTTAATTTCAGCCTCTTCACGAGCTTGGAGTTTATCACATTGTGAGTTGACGCTGAGTCAAACAACACAATGACATCATGACTGGCCACTTGCCCTTTCATTTTGATCAACTCCGTATCGTTGAAGGCTGTATACCCCGTTGCTGCGGGCTTAGATAGGATGTTATCAGGTGCACTCGTCACTAACTTAGCAACAGATACACATAACAAACAAGGTACTAACCTCTGAGAAGGTCCCGCCAGTTGCATCTGCATATGTTCCGCACTGGGACTCTCCTGCATTTCTACGTCGCATTCAGATATTATCATATTAGCCGTGCGACGATCTTTGTTCAGTGGACAATCCTTCTACTGATGTCGCTGAAGGCAGCCGAAGCACAATCCTTCTTTCCTAGCTTTCTCTTTTTGTTCAGGGGTCAATGAGGACTTTGACCAAGCCCGGGCTGCCATTGGAGTTATTTTCCTTTTCACCCCAACGGTGGTACTTGTTTTTACTGGTCCCTCAACCGGCTTCACCTGCTTGGTTTGGCCACTTGGCTGCGAGACACTTGTCTTTGAAACCCATTTCCTCTGAAATCCCCCTTTTCTCGGGTGCTCATACTGAGTCCCTGCCTGCACAAATCCACCAGACCTACCCCTGGCATCCTCATAGTTCAGGGCTACTGCTATAGATTCATCTAGTGTAGTCACATATTTAGCCCGAACTTCCATTTTTATTTTGTCGTTCAGTCCATAGATATAGTCTTTTAACTGAACCGACATAGGGAGAGGGTCTGTTATTTTCATAACACATTCTCTGAATTTGTCAGTGTACTCTGCCACTGACAAGCTCCTCTGACGAAGATTTCTATAAGCATCCCAAGCTCGGGATTCTTCATCAGGTGGGAGAAAGTGTTTCTTGAATTCAGCTTTGAACCCTTCCCAAGTGGTTGGAGCAACTTGATCCTTCTGTTGCTTTATCCACCATCTATCCGCTGCCTCAATAAATAGGTGTGTGGCCTCGCGGATCTTCTTTAGATCGGATCTAATCTCACAAATGGCGAAGGCTTCTTCCCACTTGTGCAACCAAACCTCGATCACATCAGAGCTGCGCTCGGTCATCCGACCAGCGTACTTCTCCGGTCTATAATTAGCGATATTAGGCACTTTGACCCTTGCGCGCTCTAATGAATGTACACTGGGCTCTGGCTCTGCTGGAGCTTTGCCCTTATCAATCCTAGACGGTCTAGCCGACAAGGCTTGCACCATCTCCCTGATCTCATTTTGACCAGCATTCACCTGAAGCTGCTGGTTCATAATCTGCTGTAAAGCATCCTCTAATATTGAAATCCTACCAATCAATGTAGGTGCTGCGTGATGTGACATCTGTTGTGTAGATTGAGCTCTAGACTCACTAGGATTCATCCTTGAATTCTGCCCTTCTGCTTCCATTAAGTTCGCAATGGAAGATGGGGTTTTTTTTTTTTTTTTTTGTGGATTTCCCCCTTTTCTTATACACAGAAAAAATAAACAACAGTCCCTGCTGGAAAAAAAAACGAACTAACAGGTACTTAGCACTCAGAATTATTTTTTTTTCAAAATAAAATGCTCCCTGGAATCTCCACGTTAAAGGTACCAACGCCCGATGTAACTCCGATGCAAACAAAGCGCTAGCTAGCGGGATATCCTTCTCTTATTTCGGTGAGTATTTCGGACCACACGGTCTCCAACCTCCGAACTGTTGCTATCCGTCGTCACGGCAACCCTCTAGGTCCAGCCACAATTTTAGAAGTCCCGTCTGACCGGCGAACCACCACGCTATCCAAAGCCCAACAGTTCGTTGTTGGCTGCGGGCGAGTACCTTTTTTTTTTTAAACGTTAAATTACCCCTGGCTATCGCTTTCCAAATCCTTGCATCGGCGCTCAGAGTATATGCCGCACGATGAAGCACCCAACTGCTGTAGCCACGGACAAGTCACTTCTCACGCTGCTACCGGTTGCACGAAGTCTCGAATCGAACTACAGTCACGCTTAGTTCTCCCAGTCGCTTGAAATCGCGATCAACTTTGCCCCTTCTCGATTCACGATACCGGTTCTAACTGCAACCCGTATGATCGACAATTCTATCATTCGTCGATTCTCTACCAAGCCACCGCGCAACGCCTTCCGTCAGCTTTCCGTAAAATTCCTAGGTGAGGTTGAGCCCGTTGAACTCTTCCTTGCCTCCGCTCTGATACCAAGTGTTAACAAATTTCTCTTTATCCTTAATCTACAGTTCCTGACTGTGTATTGAACCTGCGCACTAACTCATCACGATCACGGGCGATGGCAATTGTTTATACCTCCCAGCCAATTCTCAAGGATTTTACACGTATTTTCCACACCTCATATCACGTTACTTCCCTCATACTTATCCTTGAGACCCACATCTCCCTAGATAGTTCCTGGCCACATGTTTACATTTTAGGCCCTTACTTAGATGCATCCTTTTTCACCCCTCTCTTGGAGTTCCTTTAAAACAAATTGCCCCTTGGCAATTTTCACATTTAGATGCACCTAGGCCCAAGCCCTATTAGGACTATCTAGTCAATGCCATTACGCCCTCACCTAGGACTTTGGCAGTTACTTCTCTTGACCATTTAATTACGCACATTAACAATTACAAAAGTTGGTCATCTAAGAGAAAATGCCCACCGATCTATCCGAGGTCATGCTATCTCGACTAGAGCATAACAAAGGTCTTCCGGTGGGGAGCTGGTTGAGACAGATAGGCTAGGACGGACGCTGTCAAATTTGCCATGAGGTTGAGGAGTCACCAAAGCACTGCCTGTGGAGCTGCACTCGCGCCCAGGAAGTGTGGAGGTGGACTTTCGGGATTCTCACTCGCGCAGCACCAGAGCTAGGCTTGATCATGTGGGGCGCGTTCTGTTGGTGCAGCACCGCACCTGGTCTACATCACTTATTTGAGGCATGCCAGCAGGACCCCACTTTCCTTATCACGCAGGGTACATGGGGGCTGCTTGAGGGTATCCCACAGCACCTAGCAGAGGCGATTACAGGAGTTCAGGAGAGGCAGCCAGTCTGGGAGATTATCAGCAGCATAGCAGGGTGGCACATTTGGACCTCGCGTTGCGCGCAGATCCTCGGTGGCACCTTCTTATCGACTGCCCAGATCATGACTGATATTTGGTGCGAGATTATTCATACCCTCAGAGGCCAGTGGGACCAGATTCAGGGAGATTCCCGGTCCGGTCAAGAGAAGCGGAGACGCTTCCTTCGGACTTGGAACACTCAGGGCCTCTTCTTCGAGCAGACCTCGCAAGGCCTTCGGTGGTGCTACTCACCACCCCGATGGCTGTTCATTCACACTCGCCTTATCCCGACGTGAGAGAGTGATTTATTGTGTTACCTTTTAGGGATGTGTCCAATTTGTGAACGCAGCCCATCAGCTACAAGCTGACCTTTTGTATCTTGTTCTCGAAGTAATATAATTAGCACTGTTTTTTCGGAAAAAAAAAAAAAAGTTAATTGTTCTCTGAACTGACCCTCCACATGGACACTGATTTTGACCATTCTAGGCTCTTCCTCTGAACCCAAGTTCAGATCCTGCAATTCATCTTGTCTGACCCTTGCTGTTTTGGACATTTGCTCCTCAAACACTTTCTCTGCTTGTATAATTTGTTGCACATGCATTTTCTGCATCTGTTCTGAACTCAGAGTATCTATATCTGATTGGTCTGCTCCTTGCAAATCTGGTTGTTCCATGCTCTCTGAATGATCCTTTAGTTCAGATTTCTTCTGATCTTTCTCCACTTTGTATTGTTCCACAATTCTTACCACATCTATGTCAAAGACTGGAATAACTGACTCATTGGCCCTGAGGAATGCTTCCTCTTCATCCTCCTCTATTTCATTTGCCATGCTAATTGCCTGAGCATGCAATGCCCTTGCATGGATTGGTAAGATTGTAGTTGGAACCATATTCAGTCTGATTTTCTTTTTGCCTTTTCTGAGTGTAACTCTACTCTTTCCCCAATCCATTTTAAGCTTGGCCTGATTAAACCATGGCCTTCCTAACAGTAAAGGGTATGGACTGTGATTTTCCTCCATCTGAAGCACCACTAAATTCACTAGGTAAGACAAACCTGCCACCACTATTTCCTGTCTTCTGAGTATGCCCAATGGCTGTATCCTCCTCTGATCAGCCATCTTTACTTGGAATGGCACCTCCTCCAATCTGGGTAGTTTCAGCTTCCTATACAGGAATTCTGGTAATATGTTCACACCTGAACCTCCATCCAACAGAACTCCCTGAATTGTTTCTTTGCTGAATTGCAATTCTATCTTGGGAACTAGATAGTCCACATCTTCCGGTTCTACTTTGACAACATTAACATCATCTGGCTTCCCCTCTGTATTCAGATCTGACCCCAGAAACTTTGTCAGAACATTCTTTCTGAATTCAGGGACCAAACTGAGCAACTGATCTAATGTGACTGTTGTATGCTCCATCATCCTAGAAATATCTTTACTTTGTTGGATTGGATCCTGTACATGTTTGTTAGCCATCTGCTCTTCCATTTTCTTCTGATCTGATTCTTCCTGAAGCTCTAATACTTTGTTCCTCAGCTTGTGAACTTGTTTGAGCACTTTCTTTCTGCACTGCTGTTGTGCCTCCCAAACTCTGGGATCCGTTAAAGATAATTCTGAAACATCTAAATCACTTATGAACTGCTTTCTAGATCTTGTGATAGCCAAAACTTCAGGTGGATCTTCAGGGACTTCCTCTACTTGAATGCATTTAGAGCAGTCACACTCCACATGCAACACCTTTGAATCAGACTGGTCCACTTTCATCTCCTCCATAATGGTTTTCTGTTCCATTTGATCCACAATGACTACATTAGCTTGTGGCATTCTGTTTGACTGAATTGGCTGTTTGCCAGTTGCTTGCCTTTGATTATCATACCTTATAATTGGTATTCCCCTTTCCTCTTTGTGCTTGCACCAAAGTGGGCAATCAGGACCCTGTCTGTGATCTCCTCCACAATAAGTGCAGCTATTCTGTGTTGATGATGATGATGCACAAGCCTGTGGGCTAGGTGGTCCCCAATTCCTTTGCTGGAATCTTTTTGGTGGTCCCCTTGGTCCCCTACTGCTCTCAGCTTGCACAATATTTGCAGAAGTTGGTGGTTGCACTACTTCTGTTCTGTTTTTATGTCTGTACCAGCAGGTACTGTCATCATGATTAGTCATGTTACAAGCATTACAATATCTTCTACTTCTTTCTTGGGTTGATGAAATGCCCATGGTTTTCAGGGTATCAGCAATCATCTTGCCCAGATCCTCTAAAGTCTTCTTCTTGGACTTCGTGAGTTTTCTGGATTTTTCCTTGCTTTTTCCCTTACCTTTCTTCTTTCTCTTTTTTCTGTCCTCATCATCAGAATCTGAATCTTCTTCCTCCTCAGAATTTAAATCTGAATTCTCACTGCCTGAGTCAGAGTCTGCATCTGAGTCTGACTCATCATCAGAATCTTCATCTGAATCACTATCAGAATCTGATTTCTTGCTATGCTTCTTGTCCTTCTTACTTTTGTGTTTGCTCTTCTTAGAGGGTGACCCTTTGTATTTCCTCATTCTCTTTTCTGCTCTTCTGGCAGCACCTACCAATGCATTGAATCCTCCCGCACCTGCAGGAATATCTTGGCTTGCAACTGATGTCCTGAGAGATTTTCTGAGTCCTTTACAGAACCACTCCCCCAATGTCTCATTGGTGGGCCTCTCATTTGCAGCCAGTCGTCCATTCAGATCTAAAAACTTCTGAGCAAAATCCTCAACAAGCAATTTTTTCTGTTTCAATCCTTGCAGCTTGGTTCTGATATCTGCGGGAGTCTTTTCTTTTCTGAATCTCCCCAGAAATGCCTCCTGCAATGCCTGAGTAGTATTGAAGTGAGCAAAACCATACTGCCTAAACCAATTCATAGCTTTGGCCTCCAATGTGGTAGCAAACTGCTGCATTTTCACATCATCTCCATACACCCCATTAAATCCACTTGCACCCCATTTTGTCTCAAACTGAGCTACATGGGCACCAGGGTCCTCCTTCTTGGATTTTCCCTCAAAATGTGCAAATTTAACTTTGAGGTTTGGTGGATTAGGTGGTTGAGCCATTACTGGATTAATTAGTGGTGGTAAAATTCTCCTTCTAACTTGCCTCTTTGGCACAGGATTAAACTGTTGTCTTCTCACTACCTGTTGTTGGATTCTTGTCCATGCTATTAATCCAAAGAAAGTATTTCTGATCCTATCTTGTTCTTCAGGTGATAATGTCTGTTCCACATTGCTGCTACCTGCAACCTCTGTTTGAGCCTCCTGATCAACTGTGGCTTCCTCAGTCAGATTTCCAATCTGAGTGCTTGTATCAACTCTTCTGTGTTGCTGAAGGGTCTTCTCTCTTTGTTCTCTCTGTGCCTAAAGTCTGGTGTAATAAGACCCCAAGCCTTCACCTCTGTATTGTTCCGACATACATCATCCACTCAATTCTCTGAACTCTGATGGAATTCTAAATGCTCTTCTGTTCCTGTGCCTTACTTAGAAGTGAGGTCCAGAACATCTGCATGTTCCTTTACACATGTGTGGTTGCAATGTTGCCAAAAATTTGTTTTGTTGCCTTGGCATGTTAATACATCCAAAAGCAAGAACTGTGCTGCACCATTTCTGCTTTGTTGCTTTCCAAACTCTGTCTCTGACCTTTCTTATCACATCAACACGCAATTCCTCCAAGTATGTATTCAGAAATTCTGTATTGTATTCCTTTGCTTCTTTAGAATCTGTTTTCCAATTCCTGAATTCTATCAGAAGAGTTTGAGCAAACTCCTCTCTTTCTTCAGCATCTGTTCTCCATTGGCTGAATTCTTGAAGCCATGCTTCCATACTGTTCACTGTATTGGCCTTGTTGACCCATTGTCCATAATGTCTATCTTATTGCTTTGCTTTTTCTGCCTTACTTCAAATCGGAATTAGACCTGAATTGTGACTGCCGAATGGAGATTCAAATGACTTCGCCAAATCGGAATTAAGAATTGGATCTGCCAGTTTGCATGAATACTTGGATATCTTACTCCTCCTCAACATGTGATGGGTAGGATCCGGAAAGAATAGTCTAGAATTGAACCCTCAGGAACGTGTGCTCCATGCAAGATAAACCAATTCGCATGTTAGCCGCTTCCAGAAATTACCACAAGTTTGCATGTTGCTAGTAGTTGTTTACAAAGGCTGACAATAACGATAGCAAGAATTCTTCCGTCGATTTCTTCTGAGACTTGCTCCATTTCCCATCGAAACTCCACAGAAAAGTCACTTCGTCAATGGCATCGTACCGTTAATTTGCTAATTCCGTCGGCAGATTGAATTGATCAAGACTGAGTATTCTCTTATTACACTACTGCAAATGATCAATCTGTTTGCATTCGGTTTTCTGGTGGATCCACATTGTAGTTTCATCACATGACAGTTATGTTGCCAATATTTTCCAATGTGTCACACTTCTACTGCTTCCAAAACCGGATCTTCTTATTATCATCTTCGAGAACATGACAGTTTTCTTGATGCACGTATCATACCAAGAATTCAGCATCAGGAATGGCCCTGGTTCAAGATTGCTACGAGCAAAAAATCGGAACCTCCGTCTTGCAACCTTGATCAGACTAGAAACTGCTTAGCCTTCTATCATACGTTGCCTCTTGAACAAATTGTTGATGATGTCTTACTGCTGTTGCCAAGGTCTTTTGAAGATACGAACCAACTGTAGTGCATGCTTCTCCTTAGTAATCAGCCACGCGCTTAAGCATCAAGAATGGCTCCTCTTACTATGATCTTCTAAAGGTTTGAACCGTTGCAGGATCGCCAAGCGTAAGGGCTAGCACCACCCTCACAACAGATTACTCATTCTTCACATAGACGGTGCTATCTGTTCTTATACAAACTTACACAATAACTGCATTCTGATTTACTTCTAATAATGAATCGACTTCATACAGGCTTACTTTGTACACAGCAATTGAATATTCTTCATTCAGAATGATAAACAGCAAACAGATTCATTATTTTGATCACCATACTACATCGATTACACATTCTGTTTTCTCAAAAACACTAGTTTCCTTCATAGACATCACTTTGATAAAACTGCGCTTTTTTTTTCATAGACGATCGATTAGAATCCGATTACAAGAGGCATCATGTAACCTCCACAAAAAGTCATGCCTTTTCATATCTGTTGGCAATTAACTAAGGTTCAAAAATGTATTGCCTTGCATACTGCAAGAAACAAAGAATAGCTATTAATAATATCTAGTTTAGGACTTCAGTCATGATGTAAAACATGTGCTTCTGCCTGTTCAACAGTCCGTGTGGGTAAATCATCCCAGAAAGCCAAAAATGCTTGCCAAAGGTTGCAGTAGAAAATCTAGTTCTCAAATGCTGCCGAAGAAGACCCAAAAAGTCTTTGATTTATGGACATTGCCAAAGGAGATGAGGCACAGATTCGTGTGGAGCCAAACATCGGTGACAAACAGCAGGAGCAATGTGTCTGTGTGCTAAAATATGTACTGACAGAAAGATCTCTAGCATCACCTGCCACCAAAAAAGCTATTGTAGGGAAGAGGAACTTTGGATCTCCAAAGCTTCTGTGATCTCTTCTGCCACCACTTCACTGGACAATTCATGCGCCAGAGCTGATTTGCCTTGTCAAAAATCCAAGGTGGGAGTAAAGAACCTTATACAAAGAAGATACCATAATATGAGATAACATCAAAGGATGGACTGATGAACCTGTGGAATGACGAGTCCAATCTTCAAGCTTGTCCTGAAGCTCAACTGAAGGTATCGGCGAAAAGGGCTGAAGCATACGAGCAATGGTTTGCCACAGAGGGTGATAACATATCCCTTAACCATATCCTAGGGTGTTTGGTGGCATCTCTCTCCATCAGAAGCACGTCATAGTGTTAGCCAATCCATGTAGTCCTAAGCCAAGAAGGGCAAAGGCAGTATGATTGAAATCTAAGCCTGCCATTGCGACTGCCAGAGATCCCAGTAAAGCTCATGGAGGGGTCATCTGTCCCAAAGCATGCCAAGCTCCCATTCAATCACCCAATACTTTCATTGTCTTGAGCTGGTCCAAGGGGGCATCTACTCAAATAAGGTGCTAAAATATATGAGGTTCTAAGCCCTAGCCTCCACTTGCCAATGACCAACTGTGTTTCACTCCCATCACCCTCAGGGAAACTCCTATTCAGTAAAACTCAGGGAAACTGCTATTCAACAAAACTCGACATGCAATCTTCCAAAGGGTCTTGGGTCCAAAGAGAAGCTCCTCCCTCCACTCACTCAAAATGGCAATGCCAGCCTCAATCCTCACCCACGAGCTTCCTACAAGCGGCCCAATTGTCTCATTGGATCCTTTGTGCCATCTTGTTGATGACACAAAGGATCCAAGTGTGCCCAACCATCATCCCAATGTGCTCAACCAACCTATCTACACCTCACCATCCAGAACTTGGATCCCAGGGGCCAATAAAGAGGGGTTGTCTCTCTATCTTCTCTCTACAGTGTGGACTCACCTCAAACATCCAAAACGTAGATGCCACCAAACCTTCATCATGCTCATTATCAGTGGTCAGCTTTGTAGAGAAGCATGGGATAGTTGCTTACTTTAGGCCAACTCTCCATGGAGAGGATTGACTCAGAGAAAACAAGACACACTAACGGAAAGACACAACTCAATGTATGTGCTTAATGAACAGTAAAGCAGGCAACGCAGATCTGAAAGAGAACACAGATGTGCAGCCAAATTAGAATAGATATAATGGCGTAAACCAAGAACCAAAACTGCCAAGGCATGTACAGTTATCAACAAGAATTGTTTACTTTTGAAGAACTCTCGGATTCTACCTGGACTCCTTCGTCTTCAAGGTATCGAGCTTGTAGAATATGCCATAAAGCTAGAATATAAAGCATGCCTTGCTGCAGAGACGAGATGGCTTCGATCCAAGTTAATATTTTAGAAAAGAGCTACAAGAATGCCAAACTCCTTTTGGAGGTTCCAGGAATATCAAATAGTTGAAATGTGGATTTCTAACAAGACTATCCATCCTGACATAGTGAATATTCCAAGAAGCCAGCAAGCTTGCTGTTGTACGGTATGAATTGCTTGGATCCAAGTCAGTCTTTAATTGTTAGAAGAGCTACAAACCAAACTCTTTTTGGATATATATATCTAAAGTTCTTGAGCCTCTGGAATAACAGCCATCATGCTGTAACATAACACTATCATGGTCATACATCCGGCATGTACGAGTATAGAACTCATATGCATGGCAGTCTACACCCTGTACACCACCTTGTACCTGCAAGTAGACTGACTTCGAGAGTGATGACTGAATGATAGAGCATGCTTGCTCATCCATGTCATCCCAATCACTCTGTTTAATGCTATTAGGCTTGACACCTTTGCGTTGAATGGGCTTATGCTGCCTCTTCTGCACTAACACATTATAAATCTGCTCTTTCCAATACTGAAAGTTTGATCCATCCAACCTCTCAATATCAAAGAGGGCACTACCAGCTGTAGATGCCATATCTGTGGCACAATAGCTCACAACCAAAGAGCAGGATAGTGCAATAGGCAACCCAAATGACCAAAAAATATAGTGTTGTCCAAACCAATCAGGTCTCCAAGTAAACTGGCTGATCCAATGCTCAAAAGCACTCAGCCATAAAGAGGCATAAACAAGAATATATGCAGCCCGCCAATGCCTGGCAATCCAGGTAAGAAATGCACTAAACCAAATGAGCAATGCCTGCTCAACCAATGGCAATAGGAGCCCAGCTCAACTATCCATAAACATCAGTGCGGTATCCACCAATGCAAATCCATAATGCATTGAAATGGCATTTACTGCATCACCAATGCATCACCTCAAGCGTGCAATCCTTTTGCAACAAAATCAAGCATTCACCACTTGCCAAATGTGCAAAATGACTTGCCAAAATGCCAATAATGCCCTTGGACTAAAGTGAGATCCCAATCACTTTCTGTAATTTACTGTGAGTTCCCAATTCACTGTTATGCAAGAGAAATTCCTACAACAATACCTCACCGCCACTTTGGGCAAAATAACACGCTGTCCCTGTCTTTGAACAGCGATATCTTTTCACTGAAATACCGGATGCCAAAGTTGTAAACAGCAAAGTTGTAGCTGGTAGAAAGATCTACAACTTGTCAGTTGACCTCAAGAGCCAAATCCTTGTGGATTCTCACATATTCTCACCTGAAAAACAGCTTCCTGCACATTGGTCACAAATAGATAGTAGACTGCAACTTTTTGTGGTTTTGCAGAGGCTGTAACTCCTGTAGCTTATACCGGATCAACTTGCTTCCAAAAGCAAAGTTGTAGTATGTTCTGTGAACTACAACTTTCCAGTTCGGCGCAAATTGCAATTCCGCACCAGGAAAGAGATATTCAGTCCTGAAAATGACTGTTTTGTCATAAAAACAGCAACAGCAGCTTCCTTGAATGTTTGCTGCCCTTTACAGCACTCATCTGCTCCGGCAAAAAACAGCCCTAAAAATGGTCAAAATACATCCAGCAGATCACCCCGTATGTCAACTACAACACCAGTAAAATGGCAAGTACAATGCCCAACCAAATCAGCCCTGAGAATGCTCATAGATCAGCAATAAAATAGCCCAAAAGCACTGGCAAAACAGCCCCGAAATGTGCTCCAAACAATGCTAATCTGACAGGATCTCAATACATCACCCTACCACCGTATGTATCCAACATAGGCAAATAACCATGCATCCAATGAACTTTCAATGCATCTCAACCAGGCATGTACCACTGTCAAAGCATGTGTCAATGCCACTGCCAAAGTGATGGACAGATTGAAAGCTCCTTATGCAAGACTGCAAAATGGCATATGACCAGTTCTGCAAAGTGCCCAAGCAACAGCCTCAAATCAGCCTATCCACAGCTAATGTCCACAAGGCGTACTTTTGCAAAATGTCTCCCAAAGAGACCAAAATCAGCCAATGCTCAGCTCCAAGACCTCAAATGCAACACCGGCTATCTTCCAAGCATACAACTGCATCAAACATGCAATCCACAAGCTCCCCAACAACTCATCTTCTCCAAAATGGATGTTGTTGCTATCACTGGGCTGCTCTTCCTTTGCTCACGGGATGGAGCATCCCTACAACTCTCCATGCAACGGACTGCCACGAGTGATCCTCAATAGAGCTAGCCATCATCAACATTGCAATGCCCACAGTTCTTGCTCCCAGGCACTAAGCCATCCACGGTAGCTTCAAGCAAAGCTTCAGCACATGTTTGCCTCCAACGTGAGCAACTCTTCATGCCTCGGCAAGCAAGCTGACTCAACATAGCTCACAACACAGTCAACCCTCCATCGGCCAAGTCCTCTGTTCAATGGGACAAACCAATCCGCAGTTGCACCTCCACCACACACGGATGAGCAAACTAGCAGCCCCCGCAGACAATCAACCATACGGACAGCCAAGCCATATCCCTTAGCTAGTCTCTCACGAGCGCCATCTCCATAGCCCTTCAGCAGCACCACAGCCTCTACTCCGACGCTCAGCCTCAACGTCCATTGCTCCAAACCCACCGACAGCGATTCGTAGGCCAAATAACAAACGGCTCCAACATCGACAAACTCAGCAACGACCTCTCATGGCATCCCTCGAATGTCAGAGTGGATCTTATCCTCCACGCACTGCAACTCCAACAACCTGCAACCAAGAGCTCATCACTGCGCCCATCGTCGTGGAGACTGGCAAAACCAAAGCCACCTCCAGTGCCGCTTCCCAGTGCCGCTTCCTAGTGAGCCGAGTCCCCATATTACGATCTGGATGATGTCTACCCAAAATCTCCCCGTGAATGAGAGAATCGAGCTCTCCAAAGCTCTCGGTAGATCTCTCGAAGCAGTGCCCGTTCTCCTCTCACCGAGCTCTCGTAGATCGAACGCCATGGGCTCTGATACCAGTTGTGGGGGAAGAGGGAGCACTCAGGAAGGGATAAGAAGACACCAAAAGTGGTGGAGCAAAAGCTACTCCAGCTTATTCCTCTATCATATATATATGAGTATACATGGGCACTATACAAGTGGGTGGGCACACTGCCCTTTACCCCAACACCATCATCATGAATCACATCTGCCATAGAGCGTATTCCTTTGAAACTAATGAAGTAAGAACGCCTAGGTTTCTGTAAAGCCAAAGGAGGGTCAAAGGCCTTTGACCAATGTATACTTTCAGCCCTTAAAGAATTGCCCTGTAAGGAGTCACGGCCATGCCATTCTAAGTGAGACAGGATATGCTTTCAATCAAAGAACATTTTGGAGACCAAAGGATAGCTAAGAGTGTGCAGAAGTTGCAGCATCATTTTGTCCTTATGGGCAAGGATGCGCAGATGAATGCTGAGAATATTTAAACCCCCATGCATCTTGGCAAGCAGAGACGTTGCATTGAAAGCAATCTCAAAATTTTTTGGCCATGTTTGAAGCGCTAAAAAGTTTCCATAATGGCTGACATAAAGCATGTAAGGTTTGCCTTGCTAAACATGATCAAAGGCAGGTAAAACTGAATGTACGTCACCAAAATGGATTGGACTATTCTTAGGCCAACATTTCATGGCCAGGTTGCCAGTTTCTAGTATTCCAATATTTTGTAAGCACCCAGTTAGTTTGTTGATGACGAGTAATGGTCCAGCCCAAAGGATAACCAAGATGACAAACTATTTGAGTAGGTGGAACAATTTCCCCTGGCCATAAAAGACTATGCCAATCTTTAGAATGCAATGGCAAGAGCTTAGATTTCTGATAATTCACATGTAGACCAGCATCCATCCAAGTTGTATGATGATAGAGCATGCATAAGGGAAGAAAGATCCCTCTCAGTATTATTTGGAGTAAAAAAAGAATGATCAGCATATGCTTGAGCGACCATAGTGCGACTTTTAGGAATTTCCAATAAGATGATCCATGTATTGAAGCATTGGATCGCATACAAGAGCGCACTTAGTGTACATCCTTGGCAAACCGAATGGAGAGTGCAATTATCACAAATATCCCTAGACAATATAGGCAACTTATTGTCATATACAACACAATAAATAATTTAGTGCCAAACCCCAAAGCTTGCATGGTATGTGAAATGACATCCCATTGAACCGTGTCAAAAGCTTTGCCAATATCAACCTGCAGCAAAAACACAATCCACTCTTGTGTATTTAGCATATCCTATCCCTGCATAGGCATTTGCAATATTAACAGTGATATGCATGCGAGGAACAAACCCATATTGGGTAGCATGGAGACCATCATGTAAATATCCTTTGATGCGATCTACCACCGTTTTGGTTATGATCTTATAAATTACAGGCATAAGAGTGATAACTCTCCAATTAGCCAATGATGCACGTATTTGCTTCTTTGTAAGAAGCTTCACAAGCCCTTTCTTCCATGAATTCGGAATTTGTTGATTTTGCCAAGCGCAATTGACCATTTTCAGCAAAGTAGACTTGAGGATATCCCAAAATGCAAGAAAAAAAATCAACAGTGAGACCATCCCATTTTGGAGACTTCCATCTCCTGCATGATTTTATTGCATCAGCCAACTCTCTTTCAGTAAAAGGCTCCTCCAGCTCCAAGGCCTACCTGTGCGGAGAAACAATGGGAGAGACATGTTGCAAAAGCTATCGTCATGTAGACAAAACTTAATGTGAGGGAGATCCACATGCCCAAAGTATCGAGCAAAGTGAGTGACACAAAAGCACTAGCAAGTTGTGATCTAGAGAAAGTCCAACAATCATCTGGCATAAGCACTCGGCAAATACTTGTAGACTGCCTCTTTTAATGCAACACATAAACATACACACACGCGTGCACATACACACATTTTTTGGTGTGCAAAGATTTTGTTGCTTTATATTACACTGTATTTTCCCCCGAGAGGCTCAAAAGTACATCAACTGAAAATCTCAGTATACGACAAGTATACATGATAGTCTATGTCATAGTAGGCGAGGAGTTTCAAAACACCAAGTTTCGAAACGCGTTTCGGGGTTTCGAAAACATTTCGAGGCGAACTCGAAATGTCTGTAAAAACGTTTCGTGCATAATAGGGTATTTAAATATATTTTTTTTCCAAAATTATAGACTAGTACCAGCAAAAGTCCAATTCTTGAAAAAACCCTAAACCCTAAACCCTAAACCCCAAACCCTAAATCCTAAACCCTAAACCGGTTTGCAGGCATTCTCAAGTTTAGTTTTATCCCTTGCAGTCGCATGCGTTCTCCTTACTTCCTCCTTCCTAACGTTAATATTTCCTTCCACATCTCTTATGAGTTATTCTACGCCTCCTCTCCTTTCGGTCGTGACTGTCATACTTCGCCCATTACTCCTTATCCCGTCTATGTGTGTTTCATCCATGCTTCATCTTTCTCTTTCCAGTTTGCACTTCCTCTCGGCATCATACTAGGTTCCCGAACCTGGTCTGCATAACTTCCTCTACTGGTCTACATAACTTCCTCTCCACCCCATATATGCCTGTTTACTTTCGAGTTCCATCGTTTAGTGGCCCTAAACCCTGAACCCTAAACCGGTTTTTTGGGTATCTTAGGGTTTAGGGTTTTTTGTGTTTTTGAGGATTTTTTGTTTTTTTGGGTTTAGGGTTTTTTGGTTTTTTGGAATCTGAGGATTTTTTATTTTTTGGTTTTTTGGGTTTCTGAGGGTTTAGGGTTTTTTGGGTTTCTGAGGGTTTTTTGGTTTTTTGGGTTTCTTAGAGTTTTGGGTTTTTTGTGTTTCTGAGGGTTATTTGGTTTTTTGGGTTTCTGGGGGTTATTTGGTTTTTTGAGGGTTTTTTGATTTTCTGGGTTTCTGAGGGTTTTTAGGTTTTTTCGGTTTCTGAGGGTTTTTTTGGTTTTTTGGGTTTCTGATGGTTTTTTGTGTTTCTGAGGGTTTTTTGGGTTTCTGAGGGTTTTTTGGGTTTCTGAGGGTTTTTGGTTTTTTGGGTTTCTAAGGGTTTTTTGGTTTTTTGGATTTCTGAGGGTTTTTTGTGTTTCCGAGGGCTTTTTGGTTTTTGGGTTTCTGAGGGTTTTTTGGTTCCTTGGGTTTCTGAGGGTTTTTTGGTTCCTTGGGTTTCTGAGGGTTTTTTGGTTTTTTGGGTTTTTGAGGGTTTAGGGTTTAGGGATTTTTGGGTTTCTGAGGGTTTTTTGCTTTTTTGGGTTTCTGAGGGTTTAGGGTTTAGGATTTTAGGGTTCATGGCTTAGGATTTAGGATTTCTAAGGGTTTAGGGTTCACGGCTTAGGGTTTAGGATTTCTGAGGGTTTAGGGTTTAGGGTTTAGGTTTTAGGGTTTAGGGTTCAATTTTCTTAGGATTTAGTGTTTCGGGGTTTAGAGTTTCAGCTTAGGGTTTACGGTTCATTGTTTTTAGGGTTTAGGGTTTAGGGTATAGGGTCTAGGGTTTAGGTTTTAGGAATTAGGGTTCAATGTTTTTAGGGTTTAGTGTTTCGAGGTTTAGGGTTCACGGCTTAAGGTTAGGGTTTAGGGTTTAGCGTTTTAGGGTTCACGGCTTAGGGTTTAGGGTTTAGGATTTAGGGTTTAGAGTTTCGGCTTAGGGTTTAGGGTTCATTGTTTTTAGGGTTTATTGTTTCGGGTTTAGGGTTTAGGGTTTAGCATCTAGGGTTTAGGTTTTAGGAATTAGGGTTCAATGTTTTTAGGGTTTAGTGTTTCGACGTTTAGGGTTCACGGCTTGAGGTTAGGATTTAGGGTTCACGGCTTAGGGTTTAGGGTTTAGAGTTTAGGTTTTAATTTAGGGTTGACGGCTTAGGGTTTAGGGTTTAGGGTTTAGGATTTTAGGATTTTAGGAGTTTAGGGTTTAGAGTTTAGGTTTCGTGGTTTAGAGTTTCGGCTTAGGGTTTAGGGTTCATTGTTTTTAGGGTTTTCTATTTAGGGTTTAGGGTTTAGGCCTTAGGGTCAAGGGTTTAGGTTTTAGGAATTAGGGTTCAATGTTTTTAGGGTTTAGTGTTTAAGGGTTTAGGGCTCACGGCTTGGGGTTTAGGGTTCATGGTTTTTAGGGTTTAGTGTTTCGAGGTTAAGGGTTCATGGCTTCGGTTTTTAGGGTCCCTAAACCCTAAACCCAAAACCCAAAACCCTAAAACCTAAAACCCTAAACTCCTAAACCTTAAACCCTAAACCCTCCTAAACCCTAAACCCTAAACCCTTAAAAACCCTAAACCTTAATCCCTAAACCTTAAAATCCTAAAATCCTAAAATCCTAAACCCTAAACCCTAAACCTTAATCCCTAAACCCTAACCCTAAACCCTAAACCCTAAACCCTAAAACCCTAGAATCCTAAACCCTAAACCCTAAACCCTAATCCTAACCCCTAACCCCTAATCCTAAACCCTAAACCTAAATCCTAAACCCTAAACCCTAACCCTAACCCTAACCCTAAATCCTAAACCTTAGACCTTAAACCCTAACCCTAAACCCTAGACCCTAACCCTAAACCCTTAACCCTTAACCCTAAACCCTAGACCCTAAACCCCAAACCCTAAACCCCTGACCCCTGAACCCTGAACCCTGAACCTTGAACCTGAACCTGAACCTAAACCTGAACCTAAACCTGGAACCCTGAGCCCTAAGCCTTGAACCCTAGACCCTAGACGCTAATGCTAAACCCTAAACCCTAAACCCTAAACCGTAACCCTAACCCCTAACCCTAAACCCTAAACCCTAAACCCTCACCTAAACCCTCAACCCTAAACCCTAAACCCTCAACCCTAAACCCTAAACCCTTAACCCTAAACCCTCAACCCTAAATCCTAAAACCCTAAAATCCTAAACCTTAAAACCCTAAAACCCTAAACCCTAAACCCTAATCCTAAACCCTAAACCCTAAACTTAAACCCTAAACCTTAGACCCTAGACCCTAACCCTAAACCCTAAACCCTAGACCTTAGACCCTAACCCTAAACCCTTAATCCCAAACCCTAAACCCTAAACCCCAAACCCCTAATCCCTAACCCCTAAACCCTAAACCCCTTATCCCTAAACCCTAAACCCTAACCCCTAACCCCTAAACCTTAAACCCCAGTCCCCAGATCCTAAGCCCTAAGCCCTAACCCCTAACCCCTAAACCCTAAGCCCTAAGCCCTAAGTCCTAAACCCTAAACCCTAAACCCTAAACTCTAAAACCCTACACCCTAAACCCTAAACCCTAGACCCTAAACCCTGACCTTAGACCGTAACCCTAAACCCTAATCCCTAGACCCTAAACCCTAAACCCTAGACCCTAGATCCTAAATCCTAAACCCTAGACCCTAAAGCCTAAACCCTAAACCCTAAACCCTTGCTCTAGTTACCTTCCTTGCTCTCGTTACCTTCCTCCTCTCGTTTCCATGGATCTTTTTGAAGTAATTGATTGCATCGAGGAAGCCATTGGTAGCACCAAACTATGGATTAACGAGAACCAAGGAAAGAGGGAGGAGAGAAAGCGAAATCCAACTCGATTAACCCAGTACAAGAATGATGACTTTGCTTGTCAGAAGGACTTAAAGGAGGAGAAAAGAAAAATAAGTATGGTTACTAGTAAAATAGATAAATTGCAGTCATATAGGGGAGAGCTGACAGAATTTCAAAGTGAGATATCTTCGTGTGTGGCTCGTTATGGAAGATTTTCACCCCAGGAAGCGCAAGCCATTCGGATTAAACAAAGTGTTATGAAGGAGAAAATTCATCAATCCTTACTTCTCTTCTATAATTTTAACTACATCGATGAGGATGAGATGAGCTCTACTCTTGAATGGGTTGGATTTAGGATAGAGAGAGAAAATATATTTGCCTTCCAGTGAGAGGTTTATTGTAACTTTTGGTGTTTTTAAACACCTTTATAAAAATTTTGAGAGTTTGCTACTTCCACTTGTAACTTTTGAAAGTGCTTCCTAAACACTATTATAAATATTAAGAGAGTTTACAATTGCTGAATCTTATTTTTTTGTGTAACTTATCTCAGGCTTATTATAACTTTTGGTGTTTGTTAACACCTTTATAAATATGGTGAGAGTTTCCTTAATACTGTAACTTTTGAAGGTGTCTATTAACACCATTGAATATCAAGAGAGTTTGTAACTTTTGAAGGTGTCTATTAACACCATTAAATATTAAGAGAAATTACAACTGCTGAATCTTATTTTTTCTTGTAACTTATCTAGGTTGCATTAAATTTTATAATTTGAGTTTTATCTTCTTTAAAAATATATTAAAAAATGCTTGTTTTTATGTTTTTATATGTGCTTTGAAGATTAGGTTTTTTTTTAATTTTATCCAAAAACTAGTCCAAAAGTATACGTAAAAATGAATTTGTACATCGGCAAGTCCAAAATTAATGAAATAAGTGTTAGATAAGAGAGGAGAGAGGATGTAGAAGTAAGGAAAGAGAGGAAAGACATAACTGATTAGGAAATAAGAGAGGATGAGAGGAAAGAGAGGAAATAAGAGAGGAATGAGAGGAAATAAGAAGAGAGGAAAAGAGAGGACAAGAGGAAATAAGAGGACGAAAAGAATGGAGAAGGGATGGTAAGAGAGGTGGAAGAAAAGGGATCTTACACTCCAGCAAATGGCCAGTGCAAATAATAACATAGATGAAGAAGAAGGGAGAATCATCTTACTTGGAGAAGAGGAGCTCGAAAAGTCCCCTCGAAGTGTAGGAACGAGTCTCTGTGTTGGCTCCCCTATAAAACAAGGCAAACACATCATTTGTTAGATTTTTTTCAAACCCTAAACCCTAAACCCTAAAAACCCTAAACTCCCTAAAAACCCTAAAAAACCCTTAAAAACCCTAAACCCTAAAAAACCCTAAACCCTAAACCCTAAACCCTAACCCCTAGACCCTAGACCCTAAGCCCTAAACCCTAAACCCTAAACCCTAAACCCTAAACTGGTTTGCGAGCAAGCAAGGATGTCCATTCACATCTCCGCCATCTCCAAATTGTGTATGATCTCATCAAATCCAAAGGGTTGGCCCTTTCTGCCAAAAAAATCACCCTTGGCCAAGAAACGATTGAGTTCTTAGGAGTCCACATCCACAAGGGTAATATTCAAATGCAGCAACATGTCTTGAAGGCCCTTTTTGCATTTCCAGATGAAATCAGGGATCGAACTCAACTCCAAAGGTTCGTGGGATGTCTCAATTACATATCCCCTTTTTATAAACAGTTGGCCCGAGATCGACATCTTCTCCAACTCTATCTCAGAAAAGATGGCCCGACATGGGGACCACCCCAAACAGAAGCAGTGCAACACATCAAAGAAAAGGTTTAACAATTACCATCTCTCACCATTCCATCAGCCACAAGACAGTTGGTAATTGAAATAGATGCATCTGACAATTCCTGGGGAGCAGACTTACTTGAAAAGACACCCACTGAAGAAGTTGTATGTGCCTACCGGTCATGAACTTTTCAAGGCGCTGAGCTCAATTACCATTCAATTGAGAAAGAAATTCTAGCAGTCAAAAGGGCAATTCAAAAGCTAGACTTCTTTATCTTAAATAAAGAATTCCTCATCCGCACAGACAACTAGAACTTCAAGACGTTCTGTACCCGTCGAATTGATAAACAGATTGGTAGGGGACGCTTAGCTCGCTGGCAGGAATTCTTTACCATGTATGATTTCAAAGTAGAATGGAAAAAAAGCTCCTCAAATGTGCTCCCAGACATGCTCTCCCGTGAAGGAGCACCTTGGGTTTAGGGTTTAGGGCTTAGGGCTTAGGGTTTAGGGCTTAGGGTTTAGGGGTTAGGGTCTAGGGGTTAGGGTTTAGGGTCTAGGGTCTAGGGCTTAGGGTTTAGGACTTAGGGCTTAGGGCTTAGGGTTTAGGGTTTAGGGTTAGGATTAGGGTTTAGGATTTAGGGTTTAGGGTTTAGGGTTAGAGCTAGGTTAGAGGTTAGGGGTAGGGGTTAGGGTTAGGTTTAGGGTTTAGCGTTTAGGTTTTAGGGTTTAGGGTTTTAGGTTTTAGGGTTTAGGGTTTTCAGCTTTGCAAGAGCGGAAGATCATCAACGTTTTCAACTTCAGGGAGATCAAAAGACCACCAGTGTTTTCAGCTTCAGAGGCAGAGGACAGCAGCGTTTTCTTTCAGCTTTGAAGAAGGAGAACATTAGCATTTTCGGCTTTCCGGCAAAGGAGGACGAGAAGATTTGCGGCTCAGTTCATTCCGAAAGGCAACTTTAATTACTTGGGCAGTTGGCAGTTATGGCTCCACCTTCCCTGAGTAAGGATGACAAGCTTGCCGACGGATCGAACTTTGCGCATTGGAGATTGACGATGACACTATGGTTCCAAAGGAAAGGATTGTGGGAAATCGTGGATGGGACAGAGTCGAAACCCGAGCGACCGGCAAACAGCAGCAGGAATTGGTGGACTCAGTTTATGGAAGATGAATTTCTCAAGTCAGTTGTTGATTGGGATATTCAAAACTTCAAGGCCCTGTCTGCGATTGCTCAGTCACTGACGAAGGAAGTCTCTCCAATCATCAATAACATAAAGACGGCACATGCAGCCTTGAATGCTCTGGTGGATTACTTTGATCGGGATTCCACCATGCAGGTAGTCACATTGCTTGGCCAGCTTTTTGGTTTGACTTTTCCACCTGGCTCTTCCATGCAGTCTTTTCTCATGAGAATTAAAGTTATCCATGATCAATTATTGGCTATGAATAGTGCCTTATCAGGAACTCAGCTGGCAGCATTGGTTCTTGTGAAGTTACCAAAAGATTATGATAGTATCTCCCAGTCATTAAGGCTCCAGGTCACAAAGAATTTGAGGACCTTAGCTCCGTTCTGATCGAGGAGGAGACAATCTTAATTGCAAAGGGTAAAGTGCGTGTCCGTGTTTCCAACACAGGTGAGGCGGCACATACTTCCCAGGTAACAAAGAAAGGAAAGGGTTGTTGCTACAAATGTGGAAAGTGAGGACATCTGTCAAGGGATTGCAAATCCATTGACAAGAAGAAGTCAAAGGAGAGCAAAGACACTTCCAAGAAGAATCAAGATCGTGACGACAGCGGTTCCGATGATTCAGCCAAGGTGGTGGAACACCACGGCTCGGCTGATGGCTTTCTAGTTATAAGGAGGTTTCCCCTCACTTGTTTCAGCCAGAGAGAGGCAGGTGAGCGAGAGAAAGGGGGCATAGCAGAGCTCCCAAACAGGTGCATTGGATCCGTGTGTCGGCATTCAAAGCACATGCATCTGGCAAGGACCAAGCTTGATTTTCTATGAACGTGATGTGTTCACAGTTCATTGGTAGCAGACTATGAACGAGATGTGTTCCTAGTTCATTGTTGGAAGATTTTGGGCATCATGTGTTGACAGTTCAAAGGATTCTTGGACGGGATGTGTTCTCAGTTCAACGAAAGGGGGATCGTGGACGTGGAGTTGTCTGCAGTTCGTTATTCTATTATGGCGGCTGAAGCTCAGGATGACATTACTTGAAGAGACAAGTTGTTTGATGCTTTTACCGAGGTGTATTTGGTATCCGGCCGGTACTGAGGTGTCCATGGTTGCATCTGCATCGACTTGGTTTTCTTATCGATATCCACTATGAGCTACAGAGAGGGTATTAATGTTAGGTATCTCATGTGGGAACCACTGCTTAATTAGAGGAGTTTTAATTTAATTAATTTATGTCTTCTAACTTGTGTGGGTCGGCCATCTACAAGGAGACCTATTTAACAAGTCCATCACCACCTTTGTAAATCAATATATTAATTGCTAAATCGTCAAGCTTTAGTCGTCACTTTTCTCTCTCTTCCTCCTGCATTAACTCTCTGCGTTTCACTCTCTCACTACCTGCGTGCGTGTGTGTGCTTCTGCGTTGCCAACTTTGACAGCATTCACTTGGATGGGCGCTTCCATGCAACAGCATGTGTGGCCTTGTGCCATGGGTGGCAATGTCAGATGACAGTGCATGGCTGCACGACAGATGGAGGGGCACGATAACAGATGACAAAGAGACCACTGAGTTTGAAGATCTCTCTTCAGGGCTCCTGGACACATTGCAACGGGAAGGGGGTAGGTGTGCATCCACAGCAAGAGGTGCTCAAACAGTATGATCAGCTGCCCGTGCAATACTCCATACCATAACTTAGTGATCCAACGACTACAAGTGGAAGGGTTGTTGCTCAACGCATAAAGGTAACTCAGGGATAACAGGTTGATCAGCTTACATCGACAAAAGGTTTGGCACCTCGCTTCGGCTCTTCGCTACCTGGGGGTAGTATGTCCCAACGGTTGGGTTGTTCGCCCATTAAAGCAGTACATGAGCTGGGCATCACAGGGTCTTCTGTCACAGATAGTGACGGCCTGGTTAGCTTGTCTGCAGTACCCAACTACTAGGTCGCCACAAGATTGGCTCGCACAAAGGTGAGGTCACACAGCAGTCCCAGCAGTGAACAGGTGGAGATAAGCCACATGCCCCATTATGCCCAATTATGCACGCGAACACACACTGACTTATTCAGAAAAAACAGAGCAAAACTTATTGTCCATGCCAATGCTAATGAGCACCCCAGCAATTGACACACCTTGTTCTTAACTTTTGTCTATCTACTAAATTTTCACCATCCCCGTGTAGCATTGAACTTAATAATCAAATCTAGTTAATGATCACTTTATCTCTATCTGTATACTATCACCAAAAGAAGTAAGAGAGAACATAATCAGCATGAAGCGTTTCCATACTAGCATCAAATAAAGCAGTAACTCCTCACAAAGGCTATGCATGAAACTTAAACTACAGTTCTTATTCTTCATGTATTGCATGTACAAAACTTTGGGTACTGTTTAAGCTAGGCCATTGAGCAGTCAAAGCTTGACCTTGCATGAGGTGTTATTCTTCCTGTAATTCTTGCACAAAAATGTTGTGTACTGTGTACTTCAACATAAGCATCAGAAACTCATCCCATTCGCACTTGTATCAAAACTGGATATTGCTGGAGCTTGACCAGCATGTGGACTATATCCTTCCTATCTTGCCTAAACAAAATGTTATGTATTCTTCACATTAACATATCAAAACTGGATATTGCTGGAGCTTGACCAGCATGTGGACTATATCCTTCCTGTCTTGCCTAAACAAAATGTTATGTATTCTTCACATTAACATAGGACGATGGAAACTGGTCCGAGTAGGACTTGTATTAAACCTGGATGTTGCTACAAACCTGTCATGAAGTCCTGTAGCAGTCTGCAGACCTATCAAAGTAAAGCTCCATTACTCACGTTTACTTTCTCTGGTTATACCTAGCTGAGTTTCCACATTTGTGAAACCTATGGTGGCCAGAGAGCTTTTCTTTTGGATGACCTTCTTTCTTTAGGAGCCTTGGTCATGATCCATACAGATGATTGTGGAATCTGGGATTGGTGTAATTCAAGCCAATTTCGAAAACCATCCCAACTTCCGTTCGACCAAAAACTATCATCTGGCAGGGGTAAAGTTGGCAGTACAGTAGTTACATACATCTTCACAAAGTTAATATTATCTGAAGAAGTAACCACATTCATGTCTCTTCCAACACAACCCCCTTTTTGGACACCCACAAAATGATTAGGAAGAGATAAGAGGATAATAGGGGCTCCTGAACTTGCAGCTAATGTTGAGCAAGAAGTCCCTAAATACCTGCTATTAAAGCAAAGTATCGGACCCATACTACATGCCACATTACCTGTGTTGGTGGCCGCAAATGTCTTCTTAAACTCTAAATAGAGCTCTCTCTTAACCTCTCTCTCCATTGTATCAGTGATTGAAAGCACTCTTTTTGCTTTCGTTAATCTCATCTGATTATTTGCTGCATGTTTGGCAAGCAAATTGTTGTACACTCCCTGTATGGTAGGTGTGTATTGCTTCCAAATTGCATTGCTTTCACTGGTTCCCTCCACTAGCTCTTTTCTAGCATTTTCTAGAAAGTTATTGATTGCGGGGAATGAGATAGCAACAACTTGCTTATTTGTAATGAATGTTGGAGAACATGGCAGTAAAAAGCTTGGCATATTCTTCTCTATCTTGAAGAAGCAAAGATCTGATCCATTTAGAAAAAGCCCATGAGTGTCTCTCTCTTTTGATCTTGATTTTTCTGTGAAGCTTGGATCAAGGCCCTCAAAACCCGCATGTGTATCAAAAAAGCTAGACATTACTACCATTCCTCTGCATACCTTGATTTCAATCTCGCCTTCCTTGTCAACAACATGCCTTGCTGACACAATTAAAGTGGGCGATGCTGAAAACCCTGTTGCGTAGGACGTTTTGATTGTAGATCCATCCTTGCAGCGAATCCTTAATTTGACTGTAGAGCTGACTGCTATATCAAGTATCTTTGGCTTCATACTTAGAATCTTAGACGGGCTGTTATCATCTACTTTCAGATCTGAAGGTATTGCAACAAAAGAAGAGCCATCTACAAACCCTACAGGGTACACCTTGGAGAAATTTAACTTAGTAGGGGACGTGGGGAGCATGGGATCCGAACACACTTTTTCGTCTTCATCAGATGGCTCCCAAGCCATTTCTTCAAAATTTTGTGATAGGGCTTCTTCATCTTGTGGATAGTCAAGACTATCCATGCTATCATCTGATGTATCTGTAATCAAATTAAATTGTATGCTAGTCTTATCAATAAAGCATGAAAGTACCATAGTCACAAGACAAATAAATTTGGGAAAAGCACGGATTTTACCATTGATTTTATTTGTATCCACTTCAGAAAAGATTTTGGTATAGCGATGCACATTGGCAACATTCATTTTAGGCCATGCTTTCATTCCATCTACTACAGCAGGAGCTGTAAACTCATGTTCTGCTTGACCTGCTCCTCCTTGGGACTGTCTTGATGATGTTGTTGGTGTAGAAGGTGTAGAAATGACTTCAAGTGAGGCTATGTCTGGTTGACCAGCTGTTTGCAGTGCCCTTGGTGGAGGTATCTGATTGGGCATTGTCAAACTGTGCTGTGGAACTTATGGCTTAACGGGCACTGCTGTGAAGACATCCCCTCCAAAAAGATTGGGGCCCACTGCTGCCTTAGGAGAAGAACCAAGTTTAATTCCTGTAAGTGAGCCACCTTGAAAACCTTGGTTTGGAAGAACTGCCCTTGTCTGGGAATGCTGGCCAGTGGGGTTGTTGATAGAACCTGGACCCGGCCAAGATGATGATGTGGAAGAAGGTGTTGAATCTTGATGGTATTGAAGCTCTAGGTACTGGTGTGGACATGGTTGGTCTGAGTCCTTGTGGTAAAGAAACAACTGGATACGGTTGTTGTGCTGAAACAGTTGGGGGCCAAACAGGGCTTCCTGATCCACCTGCTTGCAGGTTTGCTGAGGTAAAAATTGGTGCCAATTGGATTTGTGGGGCAGGAATTTTTGATACAGTGGGTTCACTCAATGCTTTGTTCACCTAAACCTAAACCCTAAACCCTAAACCCCTAAAACCGAAACCCGAAACCCGAAACCCCTAAACCCTAAAGCCTAAACCCTAAAAACCTAAAACCCTGAACGTAAACCTAAACCTAAACCTAAACCCTAAAACCCTAAATCCTAAACCCTAAACCCTAAAACCCTAAAACGTAAAACCATAAAACCTAAACCCTAAACCCTAAATCCTAACCCCTAAAACCCTTAAATCCTAAATCCTAAACCCTAAACCCCTCAACCCTAAACCCTCAACTCCTCAACCCTAAACCCTAAACCCTAAACCCTAAAAACTAAACCCTAAACCCTAAACAAACCCTAAACCCTAAACCCTAAACCCCTAAATCCTAACCCCTAAACCCTAAACCCTAAACCCTAGACCCTAAACCCTAGACCCTAAACCCTAAACCCTAGTCCCTAAACCCTAGGCTCTAAACCCTAAGCCCTAAACCCTAAGCCCTAAACCCTAAACCCCTAAACCCTAACCCCTAAACCCTAACCCCTAAACCTAAACCCTAAACCCTAGACCCTAAACCCTAAACCCTAAACCCCCACTCTTGTGAACAAAGCATTGAGTGAACCCACTGTATCAAAAATTCCTGCCCCGCAAATCCAATTGGCACCAATTTTTACCTCAGCAAACCCGCAAGCAGGTGGATCAGGAAGCCTTGTTTGGCCCCCAACTGTTTCAGCACAACAACCGTATCCAGTTGTTTCTTTACCACAAGGACTCAGACCAACCATGTTCACACCAGTACCTAGAGCTTCAATACCATCAAGATTCAACACCTTCTTCCACATCAGGAATTGGTTCATCTGATTGGCCAACTAAGAAGTCATCATCTTGGCCGGGTCCAGGTTCTATCAACAACCCCACTGGCCAGCATTCCTAGATAAGGGCAGTTCTTCCAAACCAAGGTTTTCAAGGTGGCTCACTTACAGGAATTAAACCTAGTGCTTCTCCTAAGGCAGCAGTGGACCCCAATCTTTTTGGAGGGGATGTCTTCACAGCAGTGCCCGTTAAGCCACAAGTTCCACAGCACAGTTTGACAATGCCCAATCAGATACCTCCACCAAGGACACTGCAAACAGCTGGTCAACCAGACATAGCCTCACTTGAAGTCATTTCTACACCTTCTACACCAACAACATCATCAAGACAGTCCCAAGGAGGAGCAGGTCAAGCAGAACATGAGTTTACAGCTCCTGCTGTAGTAGATGGAATGAAAGCATGGCCTAAAATGAATGTTGCCAATGTGCATCGCTATACCAAAATCTTTTCTGAAGTGGATACAAATAAAATCAATGGTAAAATCCGTGCTTTTCCCAAATTTATTTGTCTTGTGACTATGGTACTTTCATGCTTTATTGATAAGACTAGCATACAATTTAATTTGATTACAGATACATCAGATGATAGCATGGATAGTCTTGACTATCCACAAGATGAAGAAGCCCTATCACAAAATTTTGAAGAAATGGCTTGGGAGCCATCTGATGAAGACGAAAAAGTGTGTTCGGATCCCATGCTCCCCACGTCCCCTACTAAGTTGAATTTCTCCAAGGTGTACCTTTTAGGGTTTGTAGATGGCTCTTCTTTTGTTGCAATACCTTCAGATCTGAAAGTAGATGATAACAGCCCGTCTAAGATTCTAAGTATGAAGCCAAAGATACTTGATATAGCAGTCAGCTCTACAGTCAGATTAAGGATTCGCTGCAAGGATGGATCTACAGTCAAAACGTCCTACGCAACAGGGTTTTCAGCATCGCCCACTTTAATTGTGACAGCAAGGCATGTTGTTGACAAGGAAGGCGAGATTGAAATCAAGGTATGCAGAGGAATGGTAGTAATGTCTAGCTTTTTTGATACACATGCGGGTTTTGAGGGCCTTGATCCAAGCTTCACAGAAAAATCAAGATCAAAAGAGAGACACACTCATGGGCTTTTTCTAAATGGATCAGATCTTTGCTTCTTCAAGATAGAGAAGAATATGCCAAGCTCTTTACTGCCATGTTCTCCAACATTCATTACAAATAAGCAAGTTGTTGCTATCTCATTCCCCGCAATCAATAACTTTCTAGAAAATGCTAGAAAAGAGCTAGTGGAGGGAACCAGTGAAAGCAATGCAATTTGGAAGCAATACACACCTACCATACAGGGAGTGTACAACAATTTGCTTGCCAAACATGCAGCAAATAATCAGATGAGATTAACGAAAGCAAAAAGAGTGCTTTCAGTCACTGATACAGTGGAGAGAGAGGTTAAGAGAGAGCTCTATTTAGAGTTTAAGAAGACATTTGCGGCCACTAACACAGGGAATGTGGCATGTAGTGTGGGTCCGATACTTTGCTTTAATAGCAGGTATTTAGGGACTTCTTGCTCAACATTAGCTGGAAGTTCAGGAGCCCCTATTATCCCCTTATCTCTTCCTAATCATTTTGTGGGTGTCCAAAAAGGGGGTTGTGTTGGAAGAGACATGAATGTGGTTACTTCTTCAGATAATATTGACTTTGTGAAGATGTATGTAACTACTGTACTGCCAACTTTGCCCCTGCCAGATGATAGTTTTTGGTCGAACGGAAGTTGGGATGGTTTTCGGAATTGTCTTGAATTACACCAATCCCAGATTCCACAATCATCTGTATGGATCATGACCAAGGCTCCTAAAGAAAGGAGGTCATCCAAAAGAAAAGCTCTCTGGCCACCATAGGTTTCATAAATGTGGAAACTCAGCTAGGTATAACCAGAGAAAGTAAACGTGAGTAATGGAGCTTTACTTTGATAGGTCTGCAGACTGCTACAGGACTTCATGACAGGTTTGTAGCAACATCCAGGTTTAATACAAGTCCTACTCGGACCAGTTTCCATCGTCCTATGTTAATGTGAAGAATACATAACATTTTGTTTAGGCAAGACAGGAAGGATATAGTCCACATGCTGGTCAAGCTCCAGCAATATCCAGTTTTGATATGTTAATGTGAAGAATACATAACATTTTGTTTAGGCAAGATAGGAAGGATATAGTCCACATGCTGGTCAAGCTCCAGCAATATCCAGTTTTGATACAAGTGCGAATGGGATGAGTTTCTGATGCTTATGTTGAAGTACACAGTACACAACATTTTTGTGCAAGAATTACAAGAAGAATAACACCTCATGCAAGGTCAAGCTTCGACTGCTCAATGTCCTAGCTTAAACAGTACCCAAAGTTTTGTACATGCAATACATGAAGAATAAGAACTGTAGTTTAAGTTTCATGCATAGCCTTTGTGAGGAGTTACTGCTTTATTTGATGCTAGTATGGAAACGCTTCATGCTGATTATGTTCTCTCTTACTTCTTTTGGTGATAGTATACAGATAGAGGTAAAGTGATCATTAACTAGATTTGATTATTAAGTTCAATGCTACACGGGGATGGTGAAAATTTAGTAGATAGACAAAAGTTAACAAGGTGTGTCAATTGCTGGGGTGCTCGTTAGCATTGGCATGGACAGTAAGTTTTGCTCTGTTTTTTCTGAATAAGTCAGTGTGTGTTCGCGTGCATAATTGGGCATAATGGGGCATGTGGCTTAAATTGTGTTAGCCACCTTCATGCTGCAGAGTCCAGACTAAAGTGCATGTTAGAGCTCTAGTTGGGGTGGCCATCTTTCTACTGCAAGAGGCAACCATGATGCTAATTTTGGACCCTAGAGTGTAAATTGTTCTTTGTAAACTCTTTCAGTTCATTCTCGATCCCTTATTCAATTACACGCACAAGTAGGCTTGATCAACATGCAGATTTCGGCAGTGCTGATGCCGCTTCGAGAAGGAGGTGACTTCGGCTAAGATATCTCTTCCCAATATTAATGTCCAAGAGTCTCCAGGTTGCCACTGTGGCTCAAGAGAGCAGTTCTTCAATACCAGCGCCTGTGTATATGGACCTTTTGTCGGGCAAGGATGTAGAGCTAATACCCAGGTTATCTTTATTCAGGCAGGGTTGGTCCGTATAGAGTGACATGAAAGCCTCTTGGTAGTAGACATCCTATAGCTTTACTGTTGACTGCTTTTTGGTCTCCACCTGTTCACTGCTGGGACTGCTGTGTGACCTCACCTTTGTGCGAGCCAATCTTGTGGCGACCTAGTAGTTGGGTACTGCAGACAAGCTAACCAGGCCGTCACTATCTGTGACAGAAGACCCTGTGATGCCCAGCTCATGTACTGCTTTAATGGGCGAACAACCCAACCGTTGGGACATACTACCCTCCAGGTAGCGAAGAGCCGAAGCGAGGTGCCAAACCTTTTGTCGATGTAAGCTGATCAACCTGTTATCCCTGAGTTACCTTTATGCGTTGAGCAACAACCCTTCCACTTGTAGTCGTTGGATCACTAAGTTATGGTATGGAGTATTGCGCGGGCAGTTGATCATACTGTTTGAGCACCTCTTGCTGTGGATGCACACCTACCCCCTTCCCGTTGCAATGTGTGTCCAAGAGCCCTGAAGAGAGATCTTCAAACTCAGTGGTCTCTTTGTCATCTGTTATCGTGCCCCTCCATCTGTCGTGCAGCCATGCATTGTCATCTGACATTGCCACCCATGGCCACACATGCTGTTGCATGGAAGCGCCCATCCAAGTGAATGCTGTCAAAGTTGGCAACGCGGAAGCACACACGCACGCAGGTAGTGAGAGAGTGAAACGCAGAGAGAGTTAACGCAGGAGGAAGAGAGAGAGAAAAGTGACGACTAAAGCTTGACGATTTAGCAATGAATATATTGATTTACAAAGGTGGTGATGGGCTTGTTAAATAGGTCTCCTTGTAGATGGCCGACCCACACAAGTTAGAAGACATAAATTAATTAAATTAAAACTCCTCCAATTAAGCAGTGGTTCCCACATGAGATACCTAACATTAGCACCCTCTCTGTAGCTCATAGTGGACATAGATAAGAAAACCAAGTCGATGCAGATGCAACCATGGACACCTCAGTACCGGCCGAATACCAAATACACCTCGGTAAAAGCATCAAACAACTTGTCTCTTCAAGTAATGTCATCCTGAGCTTCAGCCGCCATAATAGAATAATGAACTGCAGACAACTCCACGTCCACGATCCCCCTTTCGTTGAACTGAGAACACATCCCGTCCAAGAATCCTTTGAACTGTCGACACATGATGCCCAAAATCTTCCAACAATGAACTAGGAACACATCTCGTTCATACTCTGCTACCAATGAACTGTGAACACATCACGTTCATAGAAAATCAAGCTTGGTCCTTGCCAGATGCATGTGCTTTGAATGCCGACACACGGATCCAATGCACCTGTTTGGGAGCTCTGCTATGCCCCCTCTCTCCCGCTCACATGCCTCTCTCTGGCTGAAACAAGTGAGGGGAAACCTCCTTACAACTAGAAAGCCATCAGCCGAGCCGTGGTGGCCTGTTCCACCACCTTGGCTTGGTGAGTACCTTCCGATTCACTGGCTGAATCATCGGAACCGCTGTCGTCACGATCGTGATTCTTCTTGGAAGTGTCTTTGCTCTCCTTTGACTTCTTCTTGTCAATGGATTTGCAATCCCTTGACAGATGTCCTCACTTTCCGCATTTGTAGCAACAACCCTTTCCTTTCTTTGTTACCTGGGAAGTATGTGCCGCCTCACCTGTGTTGGAAACACGGACACGCACTTTACCCTTTGCAATTAAGATTGTCTCCTCCTCGATCAGAACGGAGCTAAGGTCCTCAAATTCCAACTTGTTCTTTGTGACCTGGAGCCTTAATGACTGGGAGATACTATCATAATCTTCTGGTAACTTCACAAGAACCAATGCTGCCAGCTGAGTTCCTGATAAGGCACTATTCATAGCCAATAATTGGTCATGGATAACTTTGATTCTCATGAGAAAAGACTGCATGGAAGAGCCAGGTGGAAAAGTCAAACCAAAAAGCTGGCCAAGCAATGTGACTACCCGCATGGTGGAATCCCGATCAAAGTAATCCACCAGAGCAGTCAAGGCTGCATGTGCCATCTTTATGTTATTGATGATTGGAGAGACTTCCTTTGTCAGTGACTGAGCAATCGCAGACAGGGCCTTGAAGTTTTGAATATCCCAATCAACAACTGACTTGAGAAATTCATCTTTTTTAAACTGAGTCCACCAATTCCTGCTGCTGTTTGCCGGTCGCTCGGGTTTCGACTCTGTCCCATCCACGATTTCCCACAATCCTTTCCTTTGGAACCATAGTGTCATCGTCAATCTCCAATGCGCAAAGTTCGATCCGTCGGCAAGCTTGTCATCCTTACTCGGGCAAGGTGGAGCCATAACTGCCAACTGCCGAAGTAATTAAAGTTGCCTTTCGGAATGAACTAAGCCGCAAATCTTCTCGTCCTCCTTTGCCAGAAAGCCGGAAATGCTAATGTTCTCCTTCTTCAAAGCTGAAAAAAAAACGCTGCTGTCCTCTGCCTCTGAAGCTGAAAACACTGGTGGTCTTTTGATCTCCCTGAAGTTGAAAACGTTGATGATCTTCCGCTCCTGCAAAGCTGAAAACACTGCAGCTGTCTTCCTCCTCCTGCAGAGCTGAAAACGCTGGTGTTTTCCTCCTCCTTCAAAGCTGAAAACGCTGCTGTTTTCCTGTTACTGCAGAGCTGAAAACGCTGCTGACTTCCTCCTCTAGCAAGGCTGAAAACACTGCTGTTCTTGTGCGCTCCGAGGGCCTAGGGCTCTGATACCAAGGCATAGAGTGCAATTTTCATTGCTACCATAACGTAGATTCCAATCTAGGCTACTTTGGACCTTGCCAAGATGAGACAAATCATAGCTGATATTGGGCAAATAGATGTCATTAAATAGGTAATGGTAAATTTTGTACACCTACTAAAGCACAAATGAATTGGCTATAGTTTCTTCAATGTCATACTATGAAAAATACCTTGATTCCAAGGAGGAATGTCCACAAGACATGGCCAATAAGAGAAACACAAATGCAAACACCAAATGTGAAAGGAAACATGACAAATCCACACAAACAATACATGATGGATCACAAGACTTTCATGTTTATATACAAGTGCAAAACTACAAAACGCTAATGCAAGGGCTAGACTCCCACATGGAATGAAGCCTTGAAAACCAATTTCTTGCTATAAATGCCATGGTGGCCAATTGGTGTCTTCTAAAGAAAAACATGCCTCAAGGGTATTGTGTTGATTGTGGAACAAAACATTTCCAAACCATCCTAACCTAAGAGGTGAAACCAGTCTGAACATGGTTGAAGTGATTACAATACCACAAACCTTGGAAAAGAAGAAAAATGTGTCTATGAAAATAGTATAGCCAGAGCAAAAGCTCAAGAAAATCAAGAAACCCAACACCAACCAAAAGAGAAACCTTTGGATTTTAGCAACCAAACTTCCAAAAGCAAATGAGGACATGGAAAGCTAGGCAAGCTAGGAGGAAATTCCACATGGAAAGAGAAAGAAATGTTGCAAAATAAAACATGGGAATAGAAACCACCAACTATGCTCTTATGACTACCATCATGGCTAGAGAAGAGCCAGTGTACTTCGAAGACGCAGTAGACAAGCCAGAATGGCAAACTGCTATGAATGAAGAAATGGATGCTTTGTATAAAAATAACGCTTGGGAATTATGCGACCTTCCACCAGGAAAGAAGGCCATAGCCAACAAATGGGTATACAAAGTGAAGTACAATCTAGATGGCAGTATTCAGAGATACAAAGCCAGATTAGTTGCAAAAGGATTTGCACAGCAATATGGCCAAGATTATGATGAGACTTATGCTCCAGTAGCAAAGATGGATTCCATACGGTTCTTGATATCACTAGCAACACTCAGTAAATGGAATGCGTATCACCTAGATGTCAAGAATGCATTTCTCAATGGTTATCTAGACGAGGAAGTCTACATGCAACAACCAGCCGGTTATGTTGAACCAAGAAAGGAGAACAAGGTTTGCCATCTCAAGAAAAGTCTCTATGGCTTAAAGCAAGCACCCAGAAGTTGGTACAGCAGAATTGATAAGTATTTTGCTGATCTGGGATACATGAAGTCCAATGCAGATCATACTCTCTACTACAAAGTTCAAGGGGAAGATATTACTATTGCACTTTTGTACGTAGATGATCTGATTGTGACAGGAAGCAAGGATAGCTTCATCAGAAAATTAAAACAAGACTTATCTGCAGAGTTCGACATGAAAGATCTTGGACTTATGCACTATTGTCTTGGAATTGAGTTCTGGAGAGATTCAGATAGCACATTCATGAGTCAGCTGAATTGCTTTGCCTTTCTGAGCATATGTTAATCTGGCTGGTGGTCTACTTTCCCTAGTAGACCATCTGAGCTGCTGTGGCGCTGCTTGGGTGTTGCTAGCAATTCTTGCTCTTCTTCATCAACCTGTTCTGTAGATGACTGTGAAGTCGATGCCTCTATCTCCTGTGTAGGTGAGGTTTTCCATTCTGATTCCTTATCAAAGATTACATCTCTGGAGATAATGACTTTGCGGTTGATGGGATCATACAATTTGTATGTTTTGCTTTCTTCACTGTAGCCAACCATGATGCATTTGCGTGACTTCGCATTCAATTTCCTGCGATGATCATCATGTATGTGGGCATATGCTATGCAACCAAATATGCGGAGATGCCCAATGCGTGGCTTGTGTCCAGTGAATGCTTCATAAGGAGTCATACCTTGTATCGGTTTGGTAGGAAGCCGATTAAGCAAGTAGTTAGTTGTAGCTATTGCTTCTGCCCAATACTGATTCAGAAGATGCTTTTCACTAAGCATTGCTCTAGCACTGTCTGCTAAAGTCCCATTCTTCCTTTCAGCTCTTGCATTTTGCTGAGGAGTATCTGCACATGTGAATTGTCTTCGAATGCCGTGATTTTTGCAAAAGTTCATGAATGCTGAAGACATGTATTCACCTCCTCTGTCTGATCTCATGACCTTGATCTTTCTGCCTGTTTGGTTTTCTACCATGGCTTTGAATTCTTGAAACCTGGCAAACACTTTAGATTTCTCTTTCAGAAAGTAGACCCAACAATATCTGCTGTAGTCGTCGATGAAGGTCAAGTAATAAAGTGAACCATTGATGCTGCGGGTCTGGGCATAACCCCATACATCTGTATGAATCAAATCAAGAATACCTCGTGCACAAGAGGTACTTCTGACAAAGTTGGTTCGCTTTTGTTTGCCGAAGCAGCATGCTTCACAAACCTTTCCAAGAAACTGTAGCTTCGGAATCCCAATTGCCATATTCTGATTCCTGAGATCTAACAAGTACTTGAAGTTGACATGACCATATCTCTTGTGCCATTTTGCAGATAGTGGCATCTGTTGCATTTGAGCTGACATGGCATGCTTATCTGGTACTGTAGCTAGCATCCTGTATAAGCGTCCTTCCTTGACACCTTTTGCTACTAGCTGACCTCTTTTGGATTTGTCTCTGATAGTGCATTCATCACCGTCGAAGATGACTTTGTAGTTGTGTTCCGTCATTTCGTCGTTGTCTCTCCCGTTGTGGTAGATGGCTGGCCGTAGGAGTCGTTGGAGCTGTTTTCGAGGCGTTTGTGCTCCTCTACATTGGTTTGCAGACGCAGTTGGAGCTGTGAGCATTCGTGTTTTGAAGATGGAGCGTCGCTTCGTTGGCCACACCAAAGATGTCCTCAGCGTTGCTTTCTCTGTTGACAACCACGATGAGCCCGTTGATAGAGTTGGCTGGCACTAATCCGCCGTTGCCGATGCTGGCCGTCGAGCTTTGGCTCGTAGTTGGAGGCTGCGGGCTCTTGGAGCGCCAGTGGCTCATAGTAGAAGCTGTAGTGAAGGAGCTTGCTGTGTGGAGCAAGAGGCTAAGCCCGATGCCATGTGCTGTGCTTGTAGGGAGCTCTTTGTTGATGAAGAGCTGCTTTGGATTCGGTAGCGCTGGAGTTTTTGTCGGCTTTGCTGTCGTGGCTGGGTGAGCTACGGCTGGAGCGTTAGAAGCTTCGAGTAGAAGGATTGGCTCGGCCTCTACGACCTCAAATTTGGCTAGCGGCAGCAAAGCAAGAGCAACCCGGTCGAGAGTTGGGCCTTCTCCAAAAACAACCTTGGCTACGTTTAACTATGGCGAGGCACGTTGGAGAAGCTTAGTTGCGCTTGTATGTAGAGGCTCGTTGCAGAGCCGGTGGTCAGCCAGCCACATCGAAGCTCCTAATCACTGGAGGGCCTTAGATGTCGATGGAGTAGATGCACCTGTAGTAGCCTTTGAAGAAGCCCGAGAGCTGGGAGTGCACGTTTGGAGTAGCTTCTTTTGGATCCTCCCACCTATCTCTCTCTCAGAGATCTCTATTTAATCTACCTCTCTCTCAATGAATACTAAGCTTTCAATGACGCTCTCTTTCAAAGTAGAATTCATAGCAAGGATCTCTCTCTCGCTTTCACAAGAAACTATTATAAGCACTCAAGCAATGAACGGAAATATGGATGAAAATTTTCTCTCAACAGAAGTGAAGGGACTTACCAGATTTGGCTTGATTGTCAAATTTGTGGATGACAGGTGTACAGTTCATGATCTCAGTTCTGGTGATACAATTGTGGCATTTGGTTCTTTAAGCCATGGGCTTTACAAGCTAGATGCTTGTGTGAATTGTGTGGAAGATGCAGCATGTACGGTATCAGACTTGAAAGTTGTTTCAGATGCAAAACTTTGGCATGCACGCTTTGGTCATCTAAATTTTGGTAGTCTATTGCGTCTACAGAAATATGATATGGTGTCTTCATTGCCTACCTTACACATGTATGTGAGGGCTGCATATTGGGTAAAATGCAGCATTCTTCCTTTTGAAAGGATGGTTCAGTGAGAGCTACATGCAAATTGCAGCTCATACACAGTGATGTTTGTGGTCCAATGCAAACACCATCTTTTGGGCATTACCTGTACTTTGTGACTTTCATTGATGATTACTCCAGGCATGCATGGGTATATCCTTTGAAAATGAAGTCCGAAGTGTTCTTGTGCTTCAAATAGTTTGTATCTATGGCTAAAAATTTGTCAGGATGTAAAGTGGACAAAACGGTTTGATGCATTTCTGGCAGAACGTGGGATAAAACACCAGTGTACAGTGCCTTATACACCACAGCAAAGTGGTGTAGCTGAGAGAAAAAACAAGTCTCTCATGGAAATGGCAAGATGTATGGTCAAGAGCCAAGCATTACCTCATGGTTTTTGGCTTGAGGCTGTTATGTGTGCCACTTATGTACTGAACAGGTGTCCCACTAAAGCTTTGCAGTCTATCACTCCATATGAAGCTTCGCATGGTACAAAGCCATCTGTTGCTCATCTGTGTGTTTTTGGTTGCCTGGCCTATGCATTAGTGCCTCAGCAACATCGCAAAAAATTGGATGATAAGGCTATCAAATGCATCTTTATTGGTTACAATTCTGAAAGTAAGGGTTACAGGTTATATCACCCACAAACAAAACGTATTTTGGTTAGCCGAGATGTAGTGTTTGTGGAAGATGCTGTTCAGCCATTTCTTTCATGTACCAAAGATTCAAAAATCAGCTCACGTGACATATATGACAGTTTGTCGCCTCTCTTTGGTGGTGTTCCATCACATGTGGAGCATCATGAGGTACAAAATCAACCTTTACAGGTCTCAAATGAGGTTATAGATCAGCCTATTGCTAATGCAGATGTACATGACGTACTGTATGAAGAGAGGGCTGAAAATGAGGAGGCTAGAAACATGCCTAAATGGTTGGTGCAAACATTGCATGACAGTAAATTGGATGCACCGTTGTCTAGCGTACTCGTTCTAGTTCTCTGCATACTTCTTATGCATCGGATTGTTATGCTTTGGCTATTTCTAGTCTCTGTGATGATGATGAGCCTGTTACATTTGATGAAGCACAGAAATCAGAAAATTGGTGTGTTGCTATGCAAACAGAGTTTGATGCTATTATGAAGAATAGAACATGATCTTTAGTTGATTTGCCTATTGGTAAAAAGGCCATTGGTACCAAGTGGGTTTTTAAGTTAAAACGCAAGCCTGATGGTAGCATTGATCGCTACAAGGCTAGGCTTGTTGCAAAGGGGTATGCTCAGGAAAAGGGCATTGACTTTGAGGAGACCTTTGCTCCCACTTGTTGTATGACTACCATTCATAGCATCTGTGCTATTACAGCTTACAATGGTTGGAATGTACATCAGTTGGACATTAAAATTGCATTCTTGAATGGGGATTTGCATGAACAAGTCTATGTAATGCAGCCTCGTGGTTTTGTGCAGAAAGGGAAAGAAAACAAAGTGTGCAGGATGAAAAAGGCTTTGTATGGTTTAAAACAAGCACCTCGTGCTTTGTATGAAAAGATACATGCCTATTTGACTGCACTTGGTTTTCAAAACAGTCCAACTGAAAGCACCTTGTATGTCAAACATGCGGGTGCTGTATTTCTGATCATTGTTCTATATGTTGATGACATGCTGCTCACTGGTCCTAATGAGTTGCATATTGCTGATTTTAAGGCTGATTTGAATGCCTCTTTTGAGATGTCAGACTTGGGACCTTTACATCACTACTTGGGCATTCAATTCAAACAATGTGTTGAAGGGATTGCTTTGTGTCAGACAAAGTATGTAGAGACATTGTTGAGGAGATTTGGCCTCGAGGACAGCAAGCCTATTGCTACTCCAATGGAGACAGGTTTGAAATTAAGTCTTCATGATGCTGGAGATCACTTTGATGTCACTCTCTATCAGCAAAGTGTTGGATGTCTCATTTATGTATGCATTGTGGGGGTTAAAGGTCACTGTGCCTTAACCTCGGTTATGTACAATACTCAAACACACATATAAATGAATGAAAAAGAAGATTAGGGTGGTTCTGCACCCACCAAAACTTGTGTGGCTCTCTGTCTCTCTCTCTCCTTCTTCCGTTCTTGCTTCCGTTGAGAGCACTCTCAACTGGTATCAGAGCCCGGGTGATCTAGCTAAGCGTGCGTGAATGCTTGAAGCTCAGTAGCTCTGTGGGAGGAAGGAGAAGCTTTGTGGAAAGCTTTGTGGGTGACTTTACTTGCATCCGAGTGTGCAGAGACCTTGGAGGAACCTTTGGAAAAGTTACTTTGGCTTTGCGAAGTGGTTTTGAGAGCCTGTTAAGAGCTTTCAAATAAAAAGTCGTTTTTTGAGCTTTTCCCTGTTCCGTTCGATGACAGAGACTCCGTATTGACTTGTAGATGCAACTATTGCTTGCTTTTGGTGTCCACATTACTTCAGGAGCTTGGAAACACCTTCATTCTTGAATCTGGGATCATTTCAGTGGATTTCTGACTCACTGTGTCAGTTCCTGCGTTTTTTGCCCGGGTGTTGGAACTCAAGTTTGGAGCAACCATTTGCAGATCTGTCAGTTTCGGTGGACTCAGGAGGTCCTAAAACTTCTATGTTGCTCATCATTCGCACTCCGGTGGAGTTTACAAATAGCTCTGTTTTCAAAAACGTTTTTCAGTCCGTGTGTTGGACCCAGTGATTGAGACCACGGTTTCCAAACCCGTCTGTCCCATTGCGTTTCGGACGCCCAAAAACCCCTACCTATCAGTTCTTGCGTGATTCGGTGGAGGATTTTCAGAGTCATAAATCTCTGTGTATTCGATTTCGTCTCTCTGAACTATGCATTTTTCATTCTAAGGTTTTGAAACCTTAGATTTATGCCACATGGCAGTGGATAAGTGTTGACTCCCATTTCTCACTCATCGGTTGGGATTTTGGAGTTCTGGCAGAAGAGAGATATTTGCAGATTTTCTTGCTGAGTCCGATTATGCAATGGCGCCCATGTTTTGAAGCATCTCAGGTTCTATTTTCAGTAGCGCTCATTACCGTGGGACTATGATTTCTTGAGCATACCTTATGCAGATCACTCTGGTTGCAGTTTGAGCAGTGTGCGCTCATTCGTGGTATGCATTGGGTTGCAATGGATGATTTATAGGCCATTTGGATGCATTGCGGTCCTTGTTGGATGCGTTGATAGGCCCAAATTGCCTTGTGGGATGCTATTTTTTATGGACGCTTTGCACATGGATGCTATTTTATGCTGAGGGACAGCTTTGACACATTGTTGGTGATGCACTGATAGTGCTATGCTCTCTTGGATGAGATATAATTGATGCATATGCCAGTGGACGGTGTTTATGCTCGAGTCATTTGGCACTTATTGGCATTTTCTTTTGGGCCAGATTTGCTCATATGGATGCATAGTATATGCACATGAGTCAGATGCATCTTTTGATGCTTTGAGCTTTGAGTTTTTTGTGATATTTCAGTCTATTGTGGCATACACATTTGGGTGCACCTGGTATTTGGTGTGATTCTCTCTTGAGGCACTAGCATTTGGGATTTTGTTTCATTTGCATCATGGCATCCTTTTCCACGTCTGAAAAGGAGTTTTTCAGCATTAAAAAGTTTGATGGGACAAACTTTTCTTTGTGGAAAGAACAAATAAGGGATGTGCTTATTCAAAAGAAGCAGATTAAACCCTTGGCAGGGATTGAAGCTAAGTCTGCAAATATGTCTGAGGATGATTGGAATGAGTTGGATGCATTAGCAAAGTCTACTATTAGACTTCATCTTGCAGAGTCAGTTTATTTCACAGTAGTAAATGAGCAGACTACGCAAGATTTGTGGAAGAAACTGTGTGCCACTTATGAGAACGAAACTGCCTCTAATAAAGTTTACCTCATGAAGAGGTTGTTTGAGCTGCAGATGAAGGAAGGGGTTTCCATTGCTTCTCATTTGAATGAATTCAATATTATTTTCAGCCAACTTCAGGCTCAGAAAATGAATTCAATATTATTTTCAGCCAACTTCAGCCAACTTCAGGCTCAGAAAATGAATTTTGATGCGGAGACTAAGGTAATATTTCTCTTATGTTCATTGCCATCCTCATGGGATACCTTCCGTACAGCTGTCAGTAACTCTGCACCTGGTGGAGTACTAAATTTGATGATGTTGTGGGTAGCTTGTTGGCCGAGGAGATTAGATGAAAGTCTATGGATGGCAACAAGCAGGATGCAGCCTTAAATGTGCAAAGGGGCAGATCACAATTCAGGGGGAAGTCCCAAGAAAGAGGGAAGTCTCGTAGCAAATCCAAGGCACGGAACATTGAGTGTTACCATTGTGGCAAGAAGGGCCATATGAAAAAGGATTGCTACAAGCTGAAAAGAGAGCAAAAGGATAAGAAAAAGAATGCAAATTGGGGTGCAAATCAAAAGGAAGAGAGTCCAAGGGAGGATAAAGGAAAAGTGAAGATCGAGGAGATCAATGCAGTCACACGTGATAGTGACAATGATGTTCTCTTCATGTCTAGTTTATCTGCAGAGTTACTTACCACTTCAGATGATGCATATTCCCAAGATTGGATTTTGGATTCTGGTGCTTCATTCCATGTTACTCCCCATAGGGAATGGTTCTCCACTTATGACAGTGGAAAGACAGGTTGTGTGCATCTTGGAAATGACTATGCATGTGACATAGTGGGAGCAGGTGACATAAAGTTTTCTTTTGCAAATGGGTCTGCATTTGTTTTGAAACATGTGAGACGTGTGCCTAAGCTGACCAAGAGTCTTATTTCAGTGGGTCAGCTAGATGATGCTGGTTTTCACACCACTTTTGGCTTTCAGAGTTGGAAAATTCAGAAGGGCTCTATGCTTTTGGCCAGGGGTGCCAAGTGTGGGACTTTGTATCCCTTACATGTATCAGGGGTATTTGATCATGTTGTTGCAATAACCGAGCAGCCAAGCACTTCTTTGTGGCATTGCAGGTTGGGGCACATGAGCCAGAATGGAATGAAACTCTTATGCCGTTTGAGTTATGTACCACATTTGAGTTTCTCTGATTTTGAATTTTGTGAGCATTGTCTCTATGGGAAGCAGACTAAATCAGCCCATAAAATAAGGGGAAAGAAAGAGTTTGAAATGCTTGATTTGGTGCATTCAGACGTATGTGGTTCCATGCCTACACGGTCATTAGGCGGGGCTGAATACTATGTGACATTCATTGATGATGCAACTAGGAAAGTGTGGGCTTATGCTATAGCTCGGAAGAGTGATGTGTTCCAGGTATTTCAGAAATAGCTGGCCTTAGTTGAGAATCAGTCAGGTAGAATGCTTAAATGCCTACGAACTAACAATGGTGGAGAGTATCTCTCTTATGACTTTCAGCATTTCTGTGATACACGTGGGATTAAGAGGGAGCTCACATCCCCTCGTACTCCAGAGCAAAATCCAGTTGCAGAAAAGATGAACCGTACCATTCAAGAAAGGTTGCAATGCATGCTTTCCAATGCAAGTCTTTCTGGTGGTTTTTGGGCTGAGGCAATGAAGACTGCAGTGCATGTGATCAATAGATCACCTAGTAAGAGTTTGGATGATGGTATTCCTGAAGAGGCATGGAGTGGCAAGAAGCCCTCTTACTCTCATTTGCGTATATTTGGGTGTGAGGCATATGCACATGTGCCAAAAGAGCTTCAAAAGAAGCTAGATCCTAAGTCTAGGAAATGCATCTTTCTGGGTTATGGTGAAAGTGGAGAGATGGGCTATCGTCTCTGGGATCCAGAAGCAAAGAAGATCATACGCAGCCATGACGTGGTCTTCAATGAGAAGAAGATGCATAAGGCACCCATGAGGGATGTGGAAATGAGGAGAATCACTTTCCAGGATGTGAATCCACCTGCATATGTTGATAGACAGCAAGCTGTCCATGCACCAAATGTGCAAGAAATGGTACAACCAAGTACTCCCATAGGTATACAATCAAGGGTAGATGATGGATCATCTATTGGTGGAAATGATGAGCCAAATGTGGCTGATATGCAAGTGGGACAAGAAGCTGAAATGCCCTTGAGAAGATCATCTAGAGTGTCTAGATCGCCTGATAGGTTTGTTCCAGGGGTAGACTATGTGATGCTTACTGATTGCAGGGAGCCTTCTTGCTACAAAGAGGTTATGATGCGTGAGGATCAACGCAAGTGGGAGTATGCTATGCAATCAGAGATGAGTTCACTTATGAAGAATAAGACTTGGGACTTGGTTTCTTTGCCACATGGAAAGAAAGCATTGCCATGTAAATGGGTCTACAAAATGAAGGTCACAAGTGATGATGTGCCTAGGTACAAGGCCCGTTTGGTTGCTAAAGGGTTCAAGCAAGAGAAGGGTGTGGACTTTGATGAGATATTCTCTCCAGTTGTGAAGATGACCACACTTAGATGCATGCTTGGACTAGTGGCAGCAGAGGATATGGAGCTTATGCAGATGGATGTCAAGACAGCTTTCTTGCATGGGGATTTGCATGAGGAAATTTACATGGTGCAGCCGGAAGGCTTTGAAGAAAACGGCAAAGAGCATTTAGTTTGCAAGCTGAAGAAGAGTCTCTATGGTCTTAAGCAAGCACCTAGAGAATGGTATCAGAAGTTTGATGCTTTCATTCGGTCCCAGGGTTTATAAATGAATGAAAAAGAAGATTAGGGTGGTTCTGCACCCACCAAAACTTGTGTGGCTCTCTGTCTCTCTCTCTCCTTATTCCGTTCTTGCTTCCGTTGAGAGCACTCTCATGCATAACCATGCCACATATTTAGTTTGCAATCTCATAGGTGAGTAGATTTATGCATAGCCCAGGGTCTAAGCATTGGCAGGCAGTTAAGCGGATTTTTCGCTATTTATATGGCACTATACATCTTGGGTTGTTTTATCCCAAGGGGGGTACATTACTGCCAGATTTGCATGCTTTTTCGGACTCAGATTGGGCTGGTTGCTATGACACTCGTGTGTCCACTGGTGGTTTTTGCTTCATGCTTGGAAGCTCATGCATATTGTGGTTGAGCAAGAAGCAACCTACTTTGGCCACTTCCAGTTGTGAAGCTGAGTACAGGGCAATCTTCACAGCTACGGTTGAGTGTGTTTGGCTCAGACACCTTGTGTGGCTGATTTGGGTGTTGGACAGGAGACTGCCACCACCATCTACACTGACAGTCAGAGCGCATTGGTAGTTGCGAGGAACCCAGTTATGTTAGGGAGAGACTCTCAGCAGGAGAGATCAGCTTGGTTTATGTGCCGACACAGGACAACCTTGCCGATCTATTCACAAAGGCACTTTCTCGTGAGAAGTTTGAAGCTTTCCGCAAAGCTTCGGGCTTGCTTTCCTTTGTGGATTGATCACCTTTGTAGGGCTTGGCACTTCCCTATACATTCAGTGCCAGCTCTTGATCACCACATCACTCCCAGGGGGGATTTGTTGATGTATTATGGTAGTGATGTGTGTGATCACACTTAGGACCGTCGGGGCACTTTTTTCCTCTCATCATCGTATATATGCCCAGTCTCATTCTAGGACTAATAATCTTTGTATCTTTGTATTGTGCACACTAAGGAATACACTCTATGTTGTGTGCTTACGGGCTTCTTCTCCTTCATGCTTCCTGTGCGTTCTTGCATCCATGTTCCAACAATGTTTTGCTCCCGTTCAATGCTGGTGGGTTGACTATTTGATTTCTGTAATTGGAGAATCATCAATTTGGGCAAGCAAGGGGACCCTTGCCCCGAAGTGAAGGAATTTGATAAAACCTTAAAGAGAAGAATTCTACAAGAATAAACTACAGACTATAGAAATGAAATACAATAAATTAAAGAGAATAATTCTATAAGAATAAACTACGAACTATAGAAATGAAATATAGGAAAGTAAAAAATTCCACGTACCAAAGAAGATCACAAATATACTCAATCCAAATAACATAACGAAAGCATAGCAAAAGTAGAGTTGAGATACAACCACCCTCCAAACCGGACGTGAAGCCTCCCCTCATCTAGCTCTTTGTAGCATTTTTGAGGTATCATTGTTTCCCATAATATTCGTCATATACCATGTGGGAGTTTACAAGAGATCCCAGAGCCTCGGAGGCACCAGTAGTCGTTATGTATGGCTCTTGTTGAGATCATTATGTTCCCATGCTCTAGTTATTTTCTTTTTAGACCTTTAACTGTACGTATAATTATGGTAGCATAGCTATATATTCTCGAGGAAATGCATAGGGTTGTAATCTTCCCTGCTTTAGCAAGACTTAACATACTACAACCTTCGTTGAATACATGCCTACCATGCCTTTATTCATTTTGACATGCCTTTTAGACAAAAGGAACTCTGAACTGAAACTCATTAACTCATGTTGTTGATGCTAGCACTACACCAACTCTGGTCTTTACCGTTTACTCACCATGGAGCTTGTAGGGTTGAGTTTACTCACCATGGAGCTTGTAGAGTTGCGTTTACTCACCACGGAGCTTGTAGAGTTGAGTTTACCGTTTAGTTTACTCACCATGGAGCTTAGGGCCTACAGATTGTAACGTACTCTTCGCACAACAAATCCACTTTGAAGTTAATTTATTTGCTTGGCCAAGTTTTGAAAAGTGTACAAAATCTTGTAAGGACTTGAGATTTCAATAGCACCCTTGTCTAAGGCTTTAAGTAAGATTTTGTATCCAAAATGCAAAAACAATCTCACTAGAAAGTCATTGAAAACGTTGGTATTTGAAAAGCTGTAAGATCCGTTACCAAAAGTACTAGTTCCAAAAGCAAAAAGGAATCCATTTATGAAAAAATTTACATTATACACCATAAAAGCCCCTAAAATGCTAAACATAATAGGTACTAGTATAATAATGATTGGAGTAGTAAACTCAGATTCGACGATAATCCCCATTTTTTGGGTAGCATTGAAAGGAAATTAGCCCAAAACTTGGTGCCTAAACCGATCATCATATCTGTCCCTAAGCCACCCCATAGGCTCGACTTCAAAACCATACATGAGGCTTCCACCTCAAACGACTTCTCCAATGATCAAAGGTCTTCGTTTTGTTGGCCAAAAATTTGAAGAATTTTGTGTTTTCAGTATGGCAGTGCCTCTATAGGAGTTAAGGTTGCTATATGTGAATATCCTTTGTTAAGCCTTTGTTTCTTCAAACAATTCAATATGGATATGTAGGGCAATTTCTATATATACTTAGACATAGATTACTTAAACAATTTTTGTTGGGCTAGGGCAACCTTTGGTTTTTGTCTCACCTCTATGTACTCTCAGCTAGTCATTAAGCTATTTGGTCTAGCTAGGTTAAATTCCTTCTTAACTAGAAAAAGAAAGTAAAAATAAGGAGTTGTATAGCCTTTCCTAGATCTCATAGTCCCTACAGAGGCCTTTGGCCCTATAAGTCCTTTGTTGACTTTACGAGCAAAGTAATTTTTAGGGCCTTCTCTGGTTCCCCAAGTAACCCCTCTTTATGTGATGTGTTTTTGGCTCACGTGTGTTTCTATTGTGTACTCGAACAAATGAATGCTAAAGGTGCAAATTAATTACCTTTATCCTTCTCAAGCTTTAGTATTTGTATTCAACAAATGGGTGCTGTAGCCCTTTCATCTAACATGAGACCTCCTCTCGCCCATCGTCTCTATCCCTTGTGGCTCTAAGGTCATTATTCACTTTATTGTTGAGATCTGTGTTTCTCTCGTTCCACAAGGGAGGTCTACAATGTAGCGAGAACTTCGACAACATAAATATGTCATCCAAGGATGTAGCTAACCCAACAAGTGCATGGAAGCAGTGGTGCAAGTGTCAAGAGACCGCTTGAGGTGCAATGGACCACAACGTAGCTAATCTATCTCACTATTGAGGTCATGTGTGTGTAGATCCTATAGGGACAAGCTAATATAGCACAAATGGAATGATCCTAAGCCACCCAACCCACCTAACTAAGCATACGCAAGTCTCGACTGGTAAGCTAACTACACAAGCAAAATCTCCCAAAACGCATTCCAATCGCTCACCTACGAGGAGGTGTGAACTTGAAAAGTAGAGCTACACTAATCCGAATCATGCATGGGTGGTCTCTACTCGTAGAGCTAAGCCTCTAAACTATACCTATGAAGTTTGGTCAGAATTGGATAACTTTATCGTGCTTAATCTACTAAACATGCTTAGGATTCTTAATTAAACAACTAATTAATCTGCTAACAAAACATTAACAAATTAATAATGGAAATGAAGAGCATAGGACACATAGTAACCTCATCAAAATAAACTTGAATTTGGAGCATCGAGGCGATAGTAGCAAGCATTGAAAGCTTGGGTGCTCGTAGTCTCACTGGAGCTCTCACACAAGACTCCCTTACAAATGAGCGGATTTCACTTATACAAGCCACTTTGGACGCTCCACCCGAAATTGACCGACACACAAACTAGACATATCTTATACAACTTGGAAGCATTTTAGCCCTAGATTGACTCAATTACAATCAAATTATCCTCTTGAGACCTTCTCGAGACCTAGATTGACTCAATTGCAACAATCAAATTATCCTCTCGAGGCGATGCGACATGCACGGCATGGTTGCTGCAAGACCCATTTTATAAAAGATCAAAAATTTGGTTCGCACTTCAGGGGCATTTCTCCCAGCACATTAGCACTATTTTGGGCTCTTTATTTCTTCATGAAACATTCCCCCCACCTAATCTGCACACATGCTTGGGCGTGTTGATGAAACATTGTCAAGGGCCTTGATGGTGGTTGTCTTTGATGTTTCAAGTGTTGGTGGTGTATATGATGGATTGGCGATAATAACGTTGAGGTCTCTGGCTGTTAGAAGATTTCTTTGACCTGTATCTCACATTAGGAATTAAGAGTACATAAGTCACATGAATGCAATCAAACACATGACCTAGATAGTTGGATTATTCTCACGAGGATATCCTTGAGCTTTGATGACAAAGATCTTTCACCTTGATCGTAACTACCATTGACTTTAAGTAATTATAAGTTATTCTTCAATATTGTGGCCAGTATTGTAGCTTTTGAGCCTCCATGGGCTTTTGGATCTTTTGAATGCTCTTTTAGATCACTGACATTGCTTGAATCTTTGCGACAATGTTGTTCCACTTGCGAGTGTGGACATTTCAAGTGAGAATTTTCCAACTAACCCGTGTCCATGCATTGAATGAAAAACGTGCAAACTAATGCAACTTAAACCTAAAGTTAGATATATAAACGATGAAGCATAGATCTTCTACCTCTCCAAAGATTGTCAGCATTGGCCTTGTAGATGAATAGTTTCTTGAGTCTATTACCTTGCTTGTACCTGCTTAAGAAATGCAAACCTTGACCAAGTCTTTGATTTGTTGACCTTTGATTTGTAAATGTAGAACTATTCATATACCATGTATAGGTACATTGTCGGTTTTTATGTGTTTCAACCTATGGTCTTTATAACTTGTAATCCTACTCTATTAACCCGTTTAACCTTTGTTGCTTCACACAGAGCCAATTTTTGATTTTACTTGTAGTAGCATTGGATGTTGCATGAAGTACATGTAGAGCTAATTCTCCAAGTTGTGCTTGATGTAGATTTAACTTAATTCTTAGCACACTAGATGCACACCATTCTTTAGATTCTCGCACAAGTGCTCATAGTGAGGTTTTTATTACAAAAAAGAAAAGAAAAGAAAAAAGAAAAGTGTTGTGACACATTTATGTACATAGTCAAGGGGAAAAAACCTCTTAAGGAGGAAAAAAGTGCCCTGACAATCGTAAGGTCACTTCCCACTTATTGATTATTTACACACACCTATGGGGATCAAATATAGCATAGTCCCCAATCCATTGCAGATATTCTATGGGCAATAAAATATAAATCAAAGCAAAGGAAAAATTAATAATGCCCTTAATAGATTTACCAGTTGGGTCCGCATTTAGAATGCCTCCCCCCCACCTAGCCTTTGTTATGTATGGCCAGATGATTGTGCATGTGCATGGGATTAGACAATAAAATGTCTATGCATGGCCTTGTAATGTGCTCTATAGCATGATTTTACCAAATATGCATTAAAAACAACATGCTGTGCATGATGGGGGTCTTTAGCAAATGTGCTCAAGGGCTATTCATTGGTGAGGCTTCTCGTATATTTTCAAGGAATATATTTACTTCATTGGCATCGATGGTCTCCATCTTGAGTGCACTTATGGATGGAGAAGTTGGAGGTAAACTTTGTTGTGAAGTTGGGGTGAAGGTCATGAGTTTGAGCTTTCTTTCACATCCAAACCTATTTTCTTTTAACCTTGTTTGTAGTTGGGATGGGCTGTAGGGTCATCTTTTTGGGTACCCATTTGAGTCTGATTTTTGAAGGCACTTTTGCTGACTTGGGTTTCCAAACTTGAACGACCTATTTGTTCTTGATTGGTAGCTTTTGATTAGGTGATCTTGGTTTTAGGTTATTCAAGCAAGTGGATGGATTATATTGAGATTTGGGAATCCACAATTGCTTCTTCCCTACTTGAGCATTGGCAATCTAACCATGGGAGCAGTTTATTGAGTCCTTTTGAGAAAGCTCCAGACTTTACTTGGCAGCATCTGTCCTCTTTTTGGGATCCAAATCTTGCTTTGTCCTTGTTGAGCATTAATGATGTTCTTTGCTACCCAAATTTTCATTAATGTGGGGTTTCCTTGAACATTCTATCTTTGCTTTGTAGATCTAGATTGCATTGTTCACTTTTTACTTCATGTAGACCTTGATGCTAATTTGCAGTTGTTCCTTCCTTTTGCTGCTTTTGAGGTTGGGGTGGTATTTGGGTGGATTTGGGAATCCAAATCTGCTTATGATTCTTTTGGAAAACTGTTTTGGTACGTATACCTGCTTTGTAGTTCTTGATTTTTCTTGTTTTTGCATTGAGGTGGTAGTTGAAGTTTTGGGTACATATTTCATAGTTATTTGGATCTTTGGCACCCAAATTTTCTTCTCTACCTTTTTCTGAGCTTTGGATGTTGAATATGATGTTGTTTTGAGAGGAAGAATTCTTGTTGGTCCTTTGGAAACTTCCTTTGGTACCTAGACTCTGGAAACCTTGGTTGAAGTGGTCGCCTTGAGCATTGGCATGACTGGCATTTTTCTTATGTCCACTTCCCTATGTGTTTCTTTTGTCTTTGGTAGTAAGGTGACCTTTCTTCATCCTTAATGCTATCTTTGTCCTTTGAATCTTCTAGCATTCTATTTCTAGGAGTAAATTTTGCATATGATCTTTGAGATCCATTGTTAAAGTAAACCCTGTCCTTCTCCCAGATATGCATTATGCTTTCTTTGCCACAACTTTCCTAGGATAAATTTTGCAATTGATGTATGTGGTGGCATAACATGAAACCTGTGTCTGCACTCAATGACATTAATAGACATCAATATATCTACATAACCCATAATTTGGTCAAGAGAAACCCACTAATGTCACATTGGTCAGAATCAACTCCATCAAGATGTTTGAAAGTTTCATAGGCCATGGAGTTGTGATGAGCACCTGAATCTAATAGTGCATATTTTACTTGAGCCAAGATGAACAAGAACATATGGGTCAAGTCCACCTTTACTCTATGTATCTTCTTGAATTTCTATTTTGATTTCCTATATTGGCTATTTCTTTAAGGTTTCTTGGCTGCATCACCATCCTCTATTGTACTTCCTCTTAGCATGAGACTCTTCTTCAGCATATGCAATCATCTTTTCCTTGGCTTTGGACCTCTTCTTTGCTACATGTAAGCGCTCAAGCATTTCTTGGTTTAGGGATTCATGATATTTCTTTACTTGTTGGCACCCACTAATCCAGTTTGTCATTTCTTCTCCATCAAGATTTGCTAGCTTGATTGCTCCACTCCTAGATATTTCTTTAATCATAAAAGGTCCTAAACCACACTTTTGTAATTTTCTCGTATGTTGCTTCAGAGTATAGGCAAGAACAAGATCACCAATATTGAAATCTTTGTTCTTGATGCGTGCATCGTGAAATTGTTTTTGCCTTCGTTTTTGTGTGTAGATTCTTGCTACCACTCTTAAGCGAGTTTCTCCTAATCTCTCAAATTGCTCAAGTCTATCTAATAGAACATGTCCATTTCATTCAAGCTCTTTGGCTACCCGTAGAGCTGGAATTAAGAACTCAAGGGGTAAAAGTGCATCTAGGCCTTAAACCATATTGAAAGGAGTTGTTCCAATGGCCGTTTTATAGGCAACTATGTATGCCCATAAAGCAGAGTGCAACTTTTGATCTTAATCACACCTTGATGAGCTAACTATTTTGGTAAGCATAGTCCATAAGATCTTATTAATACTCTTAGTTTGACCATTACCTTGAGGATGATACGGAGCAAACTTTCTATGGATTACCATGTGCATACCTCAATCACTCACAATCTCTATTAGTAATCCAAATCTTGTGAACACATGTTCATACAAGAACTTGGTAGTGGTTCTAGCATCTGCCTTGGTAGTGGCTTGTGCTTTAGCCCATTTAGTGAGATAATCAGCTGCCACTATAATATATTGAGCATGAGTCTTATGTCTAGGCAGAGAGATTGATCCAATAAAATCAATGCCCCATTTGGCAAAAGCTCTAGCTCCCATCATTGGTCACAATGGCATGTTATCTCTTGTAATTGGAGGTTTTGATCTTTGGCATTCATCACAATGCTTAACATAAACCTCTGTATCTCCAAACAAGGTTGGCCACCAAATCCCAATTGCAATAATGCTTTTGGCAATGGTATCTATTGAGAAATGGCCCCCTGCAATACCTTTGCATGCTTGCTCCAAAAATGGAATGTATTTGTTTTCTATCGCACGCACTCGTAAGTGATTGTCTCGCCCTCTCTTGTACAATTGACTTTCTATATTAAAGCATATGAGTTGGCATCTATTTTAATGGCTTTTTGTCACACTCTTGGTATGTCTTGTGGGAATGGTTGATTTGATAGATATTCAATTATATGCTTTTCCCATTTCGGTGCGATCGTAACCCTAAACAAGGTCGTGTGAGCAATGGGTTTATTGGCGTGTGTTGGTTGTGTGGCAAGAAAAGAAGCTTATAGCTTCTTAGACGGATTCTTCGAATATAACCAAGTGATATAACCAGGTTGGGATAAAACTGGAAGACCACCCTTTGCAACTGAATGGGGCATCTTTTCCTATAGAGTGATGCAATTTGGCCTAACAAATGCACCGGCTACATTTTAGAGATATATGAGTCATGCATTTTGGGAGTACTTCAAGAAAATTTCTCGAAATATATATGGATGACTTATAGTAGCTGCATTTACCTTCTTGAGATTGACACACACTCTAAGTTTACCATTTTTCTTCAGGACTACCACAATTGGTGACACCCATTTTGTGTGCTCAATTTCATAGATAAACTCAGCTTCTTTAAGCTTATCTATTTCTCTCATCCAACAAGGGAAGTTTGCCATATAACGAGAACTTTGACAACATAATATGTCATCCAAGGATGTAGCTGACCTGACTAGTGCAATGGACCACAACGCAGCTAATCTCTCAATGTTGAGGTCATGTGTGTGCAGATCCTACAGGGACAAGCTAATCTAGTGTAAATGGAACAATCCTAAGCTACCCAACCCACCTAACTAAGCATATGCAAGTCTCGGCAAGCTAAATGCACAAGCAAAATCTCCCAAAATGCATTTCGAGCAATCGCTCACCTACAAGTTGTGAACTCAGAAAGTAGAGCTACGCTAATATGAATCATGCACACAGGTGGACTCTACTTGAAGAGCTAAGTATCTAGACTATACCTATGAAGTCTGGTTAGAATCGGATAACTCTATTGCACTAAATTTGCTTTAAACACGCTTTGGAATCTTAATTAACTTGCTATAATGGAAATGAAGAGCACAAGAATCTTAATTAACTTGCTAATTAACAAATTAATAATGGAAATGAAGAGCATAGGACATAGAGTAACCTCATCAAAATAGACTTGAATTCGGAGCACCGAGGTGACAGTAGCAAGCATCGGAAGCTTGAACGCTTGTAGTCTCACTTCAGCTCTCACACAGGACTCCTTTACAAATGAACAGATTTTCACTTATATAGGCCATTTCGCATGCTGAACTCGAAATTGACCAACACACAAACTGGATATATCCTATAAAACTTGGAAGCATTTTAGACCCAGCTTGACTCAATTACAATCAATTATCATCCCTGGCACACGGCACATGGCATGGCACGGCTGCGGGACCTATTTTTCAAAAAATCTAAAATTTGGTCCGCACTTCAGGGGCATTCCTCCAAGCACATTAGCACTATTTTAGGCTCATTGTTTCTTCCTAAAACATTCCCCCGCACCTAATCTGTGCACATCCTTGAGCGTGTTGAGGGTCTATCGATTGTCTTTGATGCTTCAAGTGTTGGTGGTGTATATGATGGATTGGCGATATTAACTTTTAGGTCTTAGATTGTTAGAAAATGCCTTTGACTTGTATCTCGCGTTAGGAATTAAGAGTACATAATTCACATGAATGCAATCAAACACATGACCTAGTTAGTTGGATGATTCTCATGAGAACATCCTTGAGTTATACTGACAAAGATCTTTCGCCTTGGAGTTGTTGTAATTGTTGTTGACTTTAAGTGAATCTTCAATGTTTTAGCCAATATTGGATCTAAAGTTAGATATATAAACAATGAAGCATAGATCTTTTGCTTTTCCAAAGATTGTCAGCATTGGCCTTGTAGATGAATCTTTCACCTTGTTTGTACCTGCTTTAGAAATGAAAACCTTGGCCAAGTCCTTGATTTGTTGACTTGTGATTTGGAGATGTATACTTGTTCGTACACCATGTATAGGTACATTGTCGGTTCTTATGTGTTTTGACCTGCGGTCTTTGTAACCTGTAATCCTACTGTATTATCCTGTTTAATCTACCTATTTAACCTGTGTTGCTTCACATAGAGCCAATTTTCACGGTTTTCCCTGTGATAGCATTGGATGTTGCATAAAGAACATGCAGAGCTGATTCTCCAAGTTTTGCTTCATGTAGATTTAACTTCATGTATAGCACACAAGCTATGTACCATTCTTCAGTTTGTCGCACAGAGGTGCTCATAGACTGAGGTTTTTATTACAAAACAAAAGAAAGGAAAAAGAAAAGGTTTGTGACAAATTTATTTATATACATAGTCAGGGGAAAAATTTCTTAAGGAAGGAAAAAGTGCCATGACAGTCCTAAGGTCACTTCCCACTTATTGATTATTTACACACACCTATGGGGATCAAATATAGCATAGTCCTCGATCCATTGCAGATATTATATGGGCATTATAATAGAAATAAAAGCACAGGAAAAATTAAGACAAAAAACAATGCCCTTAATAGATTTATCATTTGGGTCTGCATTTAGAATGCCTCCCCCGCACCTAGCCTTTGTCATGCATGACCAGATGATTGTGCATGTGCATGGGATTTGAAAATAAAGTGTCTATGCATGGCCTTTTAATGTGGCCCTATAGCATGATTTTATAGAATATGCATTAAAAACAACATGCTGTGCATGATGGGGGTCTTGAGTAAATGTGCTCAAGGGCTATTCGTTGTTGAGGCTATTTGTGCAAGGAAGATGGAATACTCCTTTTCTAGATTTAATTCGTTGGCATCGTTGGTCTCCTTCTTGTTGGCATTCATGGTTGGAGAAGTTGGAGGTAAACTTTGTTGTGAAGTTGGGGTGAAGAGTACAAGTTTGGTTTCCGATTGAGCTTTCTAGATCCAAACCTATTTTCTTACAACCTTGTTTGTAGTTGAGATGGAGCTGTGGGGTTGTCATAAAAATTAATTTCATATCTTCCTAAAGTATTTTTCATCATAAATTGGCCATTTATGAGAAGTGGAAAATATAGGAGACAAGAGAGATTAATTTAGCACTCATATCTCCAACCATCAGGACAAGAAGGGAGACTGTTATGAGAAGGAATGAAGACCCAAACGAGCTATACTACTGATGACAAGGGTGCCCTATAATTGGGACAAAGGTTATAAGTAGTAAAGCTAGGTTTTAACATTCATAGTCTCGGTCCTTTAGGTAAGGGGACCCAAAGGAGAAAACGCTATGAGATAGGTTAAAACCTTAGGGTAAAGGCTTCATTCAGCCCCCAAAGGATAAATGAAAGACCTTTAAAATAATCCAAAAAGGCTAGAGTCTGAGTGGTTAGGAGTCCCACGTGCCATGGGCAAACATTGGGCTTGCTCATGCGGGTAGGTAGGAACCCTAACAACTTAGGTCAAAAATTCGGCCAAAAATAGAAGGTTTTAATTTTCATATATTTTATGCATTTAAAAGTTTGGGAACCAATGGCGGGGTCAAGGTTAATTAATTTATTTATTTTGACCTTGAAAATGGGCTAAACAGATGCCTAGGGTTAACACGGTGCACATACATTAATATTAAATTATAAGGTAAAGGGTATGTGCAAAGGTATGTGTAAATGGGTATGCACATGTGCATACCCCATGACATCATGCTTGCATACTGAAAAACGTGTTTGTGTAAATGGGTATGCACATGTGCATACCCCATGACATCATGCTTGCATACTGAAAAACGTGTTTGCATATGTGGCATTTGCAAGAAATTTCTTGCATTAATATTATATGTATTACACGTGGCATTTAGCAACCCACCATTGCATAATTATTTATTGGTCAGCCACTTTTCTGGACCAATAAAGGAAGGGTAGCACACCATTTAAAGGACAAGGAGGTAGACTCACATGGTCAAGCCCACCATTGTAAGTCTACGAAGCATTTATCTATTGGCTAGCCACTTTCTTGGGCTTGCTCATGCGGGCATGTAGGAACCCTAACAACTTAGGTCGAAAATTCGGCAAAAAATAGCAGGTTTTAATTTTCATATATTTTATGTATTTAAAAGTCTGGGAACCAATGGCGGGGTCAAGGTTAATTAATTTATTTATTTTGACCTTGAAAATGGGCTAAACAGGTGCCTAGGGTTAACACAGTGCACATACATTAATATTAAATTATAAGGTAAAGGGTATGTGCAAAGGTATGTGTAAATGGGTATGCACATGTGCATACCCCATGACATCATGCTTGCATGCTGAAAAACGTGTTTGCATAAGTGGCATTTGCAAGAAATTTCTTGCATTAATATTATATGCATTACACATGTGGCATTTAGCAGCCCACCATTGCATAATTATTTATTGGTCAGCCACTTTTCTGGACCAATAAAGGAAGGGTAGCACACCATTTAAAGGATAAGGAGATAGACTCACATGGTCAAGCCCACCATTGTAAGTCTACTAAGCATTTATCTATTTGCCAGCCACTTTCTTGGGCCAATGAGAAAAGACTAGCCCACCAATTTAAAAGACTAGCCCACCAAAATTAAAGGCTAGCCCACTATCCCAGAGCTATCTATTGGCTAGCCACCTTTGTGCACCAATAGCCTTGGGATAGCACACCATTAAAAGAGGAGCACAATGTCATGCTGTATGCTGATTGGTTGAGCCACCTTTCTGACCAATCACAGCTCCTGAAAAATCACGAGTTTTGCACGTGTGTGTTGTGAGTGGAGCTCAGGCTATTAAAAGACCACTCCTCTTCACTTCACACTCTAGTGTTCATGTGTATGAACAAGCCTACTCTTGCACAAGGAATGCAAATCCTATGCAAGGCATTATGCTCAAAGCAAAGCTCTTCTCTATTATGTATTATGCAAGCTTAAGTTAGTTGTATCTAGGCAATACTCTTGTCTCGTAGAAGGTACTTTCTACTACCCACTCATCTCCCTCGCTCCCTGCCAGCTCTCTCCACCTTAAAAGGTGCTTGAGGCCTTGAGACAGAGGGAAACTTGGACATCTTGGATGCTTGCATGGTGTATAGTAGTGCTATTGCCATACTACCAAAGTAGGATTTAAAGGAACCAAGCATTGTATTATTCAAAAGACTTGTAAGAGTTTGAATAATGCAATTTCCTTTGGAGGGGCGACCGGCTCCATGTGATATTCCGGCCCTCTATGCGTGTTCACTTGCATTTTACTTTTTCGCTCTTGTCTTGTTATTTCTTTATGCCATGTTAAGTTAGTTATGTTCTTTGTTTACTCCAACCAAGCACTTACTATCTAGCTAGTATAATAATGATGAAAATGACTAAGCAAATGTTGTTACAAACTATGTGCAACTCTCAAGTTAATTTGTACTAGCTTAGTAGTTGTAACAGGGGTCATCTATTTGGTTATCCATGTACGTTTAATTTTTGAAGGCACTTTGGTTCGCTGACTTGGGTTTCCAAACTTGAATGACATGTTTCTTTTTTATGGGAAGCTTTTGATTAAGTGATTTTGTTGGATTTGGGTTTTTCAAGCAAGTGAATGGATTATGTTGACATTTAGGAATCCACAATTGCATCTTCCCCACTTGAGCATTGACAATCTTCTTGGGAACCCAACTCTACATGGTAGCCGCTTGCTTTGTCGTTTTGCTGGTGTTGACTGCAAAAGCTTGGAACTTTATTTCTCAGCATCTGTCCTCTTTTTGGGATCCAAATCTTACTTTGTCTTTATTGAGCCTGAATGATGTTCTTTGCCACCCAAATTTTCATTATTGTGGGCTTTCTTTGATGAACATTTTGTCTTTGCTTTGTAGATCTGGTGTTACAAGAGCTAAGCTAATACAAATTAACTTGAAGATTGCACATCCTTTGTAACATCATTTGCTTAGTCATTTTAAACACTATTATATAAGCTAGATAGTAAGTGCTTGGTTGGAGTAAACAAAGAACTTAATTAACTTGACATGGCATAAAGAAAATAACAACACAAGAGACAGAAAAGTAAAATTCAAGTGGACAAGCATAGAGGACCGAAATTCACATGGAGCCGGGGGTCCCCCCCTCCAAAGGAAATTGCATTATTTCAACTCTTATGAGTCTTTTAAATAATACAACGTTTGGATCCTTTCAATCCTTCTTTGGTAGTATGGCAATAGCAATACCATACACCATGCAAGCATGTAGCATGACCAAGTTGCCCTCTGTCCCAAGCCCTCAAGCACCTTCAAAGGTGGAGAGAGCTAGCAGGGAGCGAGGGAGATGAGTGGGCAAGAGAGAGTACCTTCTACAAGACAAGAGCATAATACATAATAGAGAAGAGCATAGCATAAAGCAAAATGCCTTGCATAGGATTTGCATTCCTTGTCCAAGAGTAGGCTTGTTCATACACATGAATACTAGAGTGTGTAGTGAATTGAAGAGGTCCTTTTATAGCTTGAGCTCCACTCACCACACACACATGCAAAAACTCGTGATTTTCAGGCCTTCTGATTGGTCCAAAAAGGTGGCTCATCCAATCAGCATGCAACAACCCATGTACCCCTCCTCTTAATTGTGTGCTATCTAAAGACTATTGGTGCATAATGGTGGCTAGCCAATAAATGGCTCTGAGATGGTGGGCTAGTCTTTAAAATTGGTAGGCTACCCTTTTCTCATTGGCCTAAGAAAGTGGCTGGCTAATAGATTAATGCTTAGTAGTCCTGCAATGGTGGGCTTGACCATGTGAGTCCACCCCCTTATCTTATAAATGGTGGGCTATCTTTCCCTTATTAGTCCAGAAAGGTGGCTGGCCAATAATTAAATTATGCAAAGGTGGGCTACTAGATGCCACATATAAAATGCATATTAAATTGATGCATGAAAATCCCTGCAAATACCACATATGCAAACACATTTTTCAGCATGCAGGCATGATGTCATGAGGTATGCACACATGCATACCCATTTACACATACCTTTGCATATACCCTTTAACTTATAAATTAATATTAATATAAGTGCACCCTGTTAACCCTAGGCATCTGTTTAGCCCTTTTTCAAGATCAAAATAAATAAATAAATTAGCCTTGACCCCGCCATTGGTTCCCAGACTTTTAAATGCATAAAATATATAAAAATTAAAGCCTACTATTTTTGGCCGAATTTTTGACCTAAGTTGTTAGGGTTCCTACCTGCCCGCATGAGCAAGCCCATTGTTTGCCCATGGCACGTGGGACTCCTAACCACTCAGAAAATGGCTTTTTTGGATTCTTTTAAAGGTCTTTTCCTTATCCTTTGGGGGCTGAATGAAGTCTTTACCCTAGGGTTTTAACCTAGCTCATAGTCTTTTCTCCCTTGGGTCCCCTTACCTAAAGGACTGAGACTATGAATGTTAAAACCAAGCTTTATTACTTATAACCTTTGGCCCTACTTATGGGGACCCTTGTTATGATTAATGCAGCTCTTTTGGGTCTTCATTCCTTCTCATAACAGTCTTCCTTCTTGCCTGTTGGCTGGATATATGAGTGCTAAATTAATTTCTCTTGGATCCTATATTTTCCACTTCTCATAAATGGCCAATTTATGATGGAAAATACTTTAGGAAAGTATGAAATTAATTTTCATGACATTACCTCTCTCTTTAAAATCATAGTCGTCCTCGACTATGGCTTATAAGGGTAAGTCATACTTAGTCCTTTTTCATTTTTTCATTTGGGTAGAGACTCCCTTTTTACCCTTTGACATCTTCCACAATGGTTGACTAACCCATTTGGTGCATGTCACTTAGCCCTTGTTTTTCCAAATAGGATGGCTAAATGTATTTGGTGCTTGGAAGACTTAGCTGTCACAAGCATATTATATATATGCATGTATTACTTTTAAAACAAAAAGAAATTTACAAAATCAATTCTAGACAAAATTTCTAACTTTATTAAACATTTTTACAAACCTGATCCTACCTTTGGACACGAGTCATTGTAAGATTTTACAAGGTTTGGACAATCTTTAAGCTGGATGTCTTGCATCTATCTAGCATCTTCAAAAGGATAATTCTTAAATTTGATAAGATATCATCGGATTATCTTACCACTTCTAAGAACTTTGTCCTCATGCTTTAAGATGCTCTCAGGTAATGCTCTCAGGCTGTAGAATTTCTTCTTGGCCTTCAAAGTCCCAAAGGGTCTTCAATGATTGGCTCCTTGGGTGGTTCACCCTTAAAAGGTTTAAGAAGGTTTACATGAAAAGCATTATGTATTAGCCAACTTTTTTGTAACCTTAACTTATAAGCTGTCTCATTGATTCTTTTTTGAACTTGGAATGGGCCATAATACCTTTTAGCCAATTTGGCATAGTACTTTTGATGGCCCAAAGGACGACCTTGTTTCCTTTTTCCCGTTGTGAAACTTAAACGAGCTTTAGGGAATTTGAGTAAAACCCATTTTTCCTCTTTGAAGGTTAAGGCTCTTCTATGCTTATTTGTAGCAGCCTTTTGCTTTTGCTACGTTAAAGCTATAGCCTCTTTAATCTTAGCAAAAGATTCTTTAAGATCTCGGCTATACTCATCGACAGCAAATACATGCCCAAATTGTTTTACTATCAATGGGGGTTTGGGCCTTCCTTCAATAATGGTGAAGGGTGCCTTGCCGGTTGTTGAATGAATGGTATTATTATATGTATATTCAAGCAAAGGCAAGTATCTTTCCCATTAATATCCTTGATCTAATTCCATCACATAGGCTTTGAGTAGATCAAGAATGGTGGAATTCGCGATTTCACTTTGGCCATCTTTTTGAGGGTGATAGGCCGAAGAGAAATTGAGTTTAGTACCCAAATTTTTAAAGAGACCTTTCCAAAAGTTGCTTGTCATTCTTGGGTCTCTTTCAGATACTATAGACTCTGGTAAGCCATGATACTTAAAAATTTGAGAGATGAAGAGGGTAGCCATATGGTGAGCTTTGATAGACTTTTTGACCGGTATGAAATGAGCTTGTTTACTGAACCGATAAACTATCATCCATATACACCTTGTCCTCGGCATTACTTGATAGAAATTGTTGCATGATGGCAATCCTCATACTCTTCCACATCTTTGGAGCTTCCCCTTGGGTGCGTAGGCTTGCCCACCATTGTCGTGCAGACTTTTGGAAATGCATGGCAGCATGTCGTAGCTTGGACGATTCTGAAAAATACTCATCTCCAAAAGCCGCATCAAATTGCTAAGATGAAGGCCAACACCTTGTCGGTGGCCCCGAAAGTTCTATCATAGGTTAGGAAAGTAATATTCTTACCTCCCTCTTTGAACTTTCTAAGCTTGCGGTACCGTTTCCATGCAGCGTGGCTGCGTCTCTTACCCCTTCCTTTTGACCTCCTTGAAGGAGATCCTTCATAGCTTTGGAAAAGGTGTTGAGAGGATGAAGAGGATGATCAATATGAAGGAGAGGATGATGAGTAATGTCTCCTCCTCTTCCTTCCTTTATGCCCAAGCTTTTCCCTCTTGGAATGTGATCTAGGAGGAGGGCTTGGTGACCTCCTCCTTTTAGAAGGGCTAGGGCTATGCCTTGCCCTTCTTCTCCTTGGAGCCTACTCACTATCAGAGGTATGAGGAGCATCTTCCTCATCCCTCTCCTTTGATGGAGCACCTTGCCCATTATCAATGAGCGCATCTTCCTCCTTTAAAGAAATATTTCCTCTTTTTGAGTGCTCTTCAAGAGCCCTCAAAGGAATCTTTTCTTCCATGTCACTTGGAAGAAGTCCATGCACTTGCATTTGATGATGCACCTCACTTTGTAAGGCTGGGTTGCTCATGGCTTATTGAAGACGAGTAACTAAATAATTAACAAGCCAACACCCATCATTAGATGCATCATCTTGAGTTAAATCTATGTTGTCTATACTTATCCTACTCTCTTGGTTATTTTTAGCCATGCTAGTTAAGTTCCTTCTTCAAAAACTCCAAATACACTTCTTTTATATCTAGCTTAAAAGGGTATCTACACCTAGAAGTAGAGCTTGGCTAGTCACAAAAGATAGTAGGTGAGCTTAACAGTACCAGTGTCCAAGGGATATCTCCTACCAAGCTTTCTACTAGCTCAATAATGGTTAAGCCATAAGCAAGCTTTTTGGGCTCTATTATTAAGACTATAGCTCCCGACGGTGTGCGTCATACCCACCAAAGATGGGCTTGAAACACGCAGTTAATAAGTCTCACACTTTAACTATCCTCTAAATGACTAGACCTCTACCCCTAAGTATAGAAGACCCCCTCTCCTTAAGAAAGGAAAGAGAAACCTTAAGCTCTGATGATACCAATGTTATAAGAGCTAAGCTAATACAAATTAACTTGAAGATTGCACATCATTTGTAACATCATTTGCTTAGCCATTTTAAACACTATTATATTAGCTAGATAGTAAGTGCTTGGTTGGAGTAAACAAAGAACTTAATTAAATTGACATGGCATAAAGAAAATAACAACACAAGAGACGAAAAAGTAAAATACAAGTGGACAAGCATATAGGACCAGAATTCACATGGAGCCGATCCCCCCGTCCAAAGGAAATTGCATTATTTCAACTCTTATGAGTCTTCTAAATAATATAATGTTTGGATCCTTTCAATCCTTCTTTGGTAGTATGGCAATAGCAATACCATACACCATGCAAGCATGCAGCATGACCAATTTGCCCTCTGTCCCAAGGCCTCAAGCACCTTCAAGGTGGAGAGAGCTAGCAGGGAGCGAGGGAGATGAGTGGGCAAGAGAGAGTACCTTCTACAAGACAAGAGTATTTCCTAGATACAACTAGTCATAGCTTGCATAATACATAATAGAAAAGAGCATAGCATGAAGCAAAATGCCTTGCATAGGATTTGCATTTCTTGTGAAGAGTAGGCTTGTTCATACACATGAACACTAGAGTATATAGTGAAGTGAAGAGGTCCTTTTATAGCTTGAGCTCCACTCACCACACACACATGCAAAAACTTGTGATTTTCAGGCCTTCTGATTGGTCCAAAAAGGTGGCTCATCCAATCAGCATGCAGCAGCCCATCCACCCCTCCTCTTAATTGTGTGCTATCCAAAGACTATTGGTGCATAATAGTTGCTAGCCAATAGATGGCTCTGAGATGGTGGGCTAGTCTTTAAAATTGGTAGGCTACCCTTTTCTCATTGGTCCAAGAAAGTGGCTGGCCAATAGATTAATGCTTAGTAGACCTACAATGGTGGGCTTGACTATGTGAGTCCACCCCCTTATCTTATAAATGGTGGGCTATCTTCCCCTTATTGGTCCAGAAAGGTGGCTGGCCAATGATTAAATTATGCAAAGGTGGGCTACTAGATGCCACATATGAAATGCATATTAAATTGATGCATGAAAATCCCTACAAATGCCACATATGCAAACACGTTTTTCAGCATGCAAGCATGATGTCATGTGGTATGCACACATGCATACCCATTTACACATACCTTTGCATATACCCTTTAACTTATAAATTAATATTAATGTAAGTGCACCTTGTTAACCCTAGGTATCTGTTTAGCTCTTTTTCAAGGTCAAAATAAATAAATTAATTAACCTTGACCCTGCCCTTGGTTCCTAGACTTTTAAATGCATAAAATATATAAAAATTAAAACCTACTATTTTTTGCTGAATTTTTGACCTAAGTTGTTAGGGTTCCTACCTGCCCGCATGAGCAAGCCCATTGTTTTCCCATGGCACGTGGGACTCCTAACCACTCAGACTATGGCTTTTTTGGATTCTTTTAAAGGTCTTTTCCTTATCCTTTGGGGGTTGAATGAAGCCTTTACCCTAGGGTTTTAACCTAGCTCATAGTCTTTTCTCCCTTGGGTCCCCTTACCTAAAGGACTGAGACTATGAATGTTAAAACCAAGCTTTATTACTTATAACCTTTGGCCCTACTTATGGGGACCCTTGTTATGATTAATGCAGCTCTTTTGGGTCTTCATTTCTTCTCATAACAGTCTTCCTTCTTGCCCGTTGGCTGGACTGCATTTTTTGCTTTTTACTTCCTGCAGACCTTGATGTTGATTTGCGAATTTTTTCCTTCGTTGTGCTATTTTTGAGGTCAGGTTGGTCTTTGGGTAGATTTGGGAATCGAAATCTTTTTATGATTATTTTGGAGAACCTATTTTTGTACCCATAACTACTTTTTGTTTCTTGATTTTCCCTGTTTTTGCTTTGAGGAGGTAGTGGAAGGTTTGGGTAAATATTTCGTAGTTATTTGGACTTTTGGGACCCAAATTTTCTTCTCTACCTTCTTCTAAGCTAAGGGTGTTGAAGAGGTTTTTTTTAGAGGAAGACTTCCTGTTGGTTTCTTGGACATTTCCTTTGGTACCCAAACTTTTGGAAACTTTGGTTGAAGTGGCCGCCTCTGACATTGGCATGATTGGCATCTTTCTTGTGACCACTTTCCTTTGTGATTCATTTGTCTTTGGTAGTAAGGTGTCCTTTTCTTTGTCCTTTATACTATTTTCTTCCTCTAAATCTTCCACCATTTGGTACATGTATCTGGGAGCAAATTCAGCATATGATCTTCGAGCTCCACTGTTAAAGTAAACCCTGTTGTTCTCCCAGTCGAGATATGCGCTATGCTTTTTGTGCCTTTCCTAGGATAACTTCTGTAACCATCTTATGATTACTAAATAACATTTAGGCAATGAATACTAAAGATCAAAGTTAAATGTCTAATTAACCACCATTGCCTCCTACCCTTGAAAACTTAATGTTACATAGTCTACTTTTCCAAGGTAAACATAATCTTTGTGAGATTAAGTTATTAGCAAATAACCATAGCATGTTATCACAATAGAATGGGTAGGAATTTCTCAAACATGAGAAGGTTCTTTTGTTATCTCCTTTAGGTTTTAAATATGTTTTAAAGAAAACAATTACTTATATATACACTTATATCAAAAGTGATATGCAACATTTCACAATATAATTCTTTTGTGATTAAAGTACTTAATCAAATGCAAATTCTTGAACATGCATTTGCTAATTCTCAAGGTTTGAAATTCATACTCCATTGCTAGAATTCCTTAAGGAAGGCTACATAACTTTAATTACGCCAACTATTCAAATACCCACTATACATGCATTAACAAAATGAAAGGAGACCATACACACCATTTAGGGCTACATTTAAAGAGTTAGCCCCCCCTCTAAAAGGATTGTATTACAATTACATTGATACAACACTTTATGAGGCATTGGAAACCATAATTACCTGCATGAAAAATTGGGCAGCATAACGGCTACATTTACCCAATTAATCACCCCAAAACATGGAATTACACACTAGGCAATATAAATGCCTTCTCTTGAGCCTTAATTGATGAAAGAATTATCAATGACAATGGAAGAGAAAGACACATATTAATCCCTCTCTTAATCCCTTTCATCCTTTCATAATTTCGGCAACATAACTGCACATGCCCAATTTATCACCCCAATAACATTGAATTACACATTAGGCATTGAAAGAGCCTGATTTTGTATCTTAATTGATGAAAGAATCATCAATTAGCATGGTAGAGAAAGTTACACATTAATCCCTCTCTTAATCCTCTTCATCCTTTCATAATTTCGGCAGCATAAGGGTTGCCGATGGCACTTATATAAAATGAAAGGAATAAGGAGAGATTCTTTGGCATGAGGAGGGTGAGCTTAGAGGGAATTCTCAGCCCTCTCATGTCTGCACTTCTTGGTACCTACATGATTAGTACTCATAATCATGATTAAATTGCATAATTAAGAGCTTAATTACCTTAATTAGGGTTCTTGGACCTTGGATTAAGGGTTTCTCCTTGAGGGTTGTGGCTTGGAAAGTCTCCCTACACCTTTCCTCAGCTTTGTTTGCTAAGAAATGAGCAGCCCCCAACTTCGAAGTGAGGCACTTTTCTCACTTTTAGCTTCCCTCATCCACCATATTTAGCAGGTCATTGTGTGGCCTCTTCTGGAGTTGCCCCTTGTCTTGTTTCTTGTTTGGCCCATGTGAAAATCTTATCCATCAGCATTATATTATAATAATATAAGATTTACATATATTTTAACTTGGGCATTTTTATGGGGCACTGTATGGGGTGCAGATAGTTATTTTATGGCTAGTAATGAGCTAGAAAATGCATTTCTGGCCTGTTTACTAGTCAGAAAATTACACAGAAATTTCCTATGGGTTCTTCTTGGAATTCTCCACATTATGGGACTTTGAAATCTTGGTTTTCATATTTTAACCTTGTGGAATAATTTTTAAATAAGTATTCCATCTATTGGTTCTTATGCTTCATAGTTATTTCTTTACCTAGAGTAGCTAATTCTAGGCTTAGAAATCCTTGGTAAGCAATATTTATGTCACTAAAATGTAATTTTGGTGACATTACCTCCCTCTAAAAATCATAGTTGTCCTCAACTATGCATGTGTCAGGGAATTTCATTTAGCCGTTCTGTTCCTTCCTTTACTAGTTGGCTAAACTAGTAGGTGTTTAGATGGCGTCACCAAACTAAACTAACCTTGTGTCATCTTTCTTTATATTTTCTTCCTAATCGGGTGACAAAGCTGATAGGTGTTTAGATTATGAAATCATAACTAAACTAACTCTTTATTCATTTGTGTACACAATAGAAAATAAGAAAGCTTTCTATTAATCTAAACTAGACATGGCCTTGTATTCTTGTAAAAGGGGTAAGGAAGACTGTAATTGAGGTTCTTGCATCCATCGGGCGTCTTCTTCAGGATAGTGTAAAAACTTTACTAAATACCTTCTTAAGATCTTGCCAGATCTTAATACCTTATCTTCATGTTTAAGGATACATTCTGGCTTCAAGATCTCTTCTTGTTCCTTGAATTCTAGAGGTTCTTCTTCAATTGATACCACAGGTGGTTGTCCTTTAAATGGCTTCAATAGGCTAACATGAAAAGCATTATGAATTTCCAAATGCTCAGGAATCTTTAGCCTGAATGAAGTGTCATTTATCTTAGAAAGTATTTGGAAAGGTCCATAATATCTTTTTGCTAACTTGCCATAATACTTTTGGTGACCTGTAGTTTCACCTTGCCAATTTTTACCTGTGGTATGTTTGAGGCCTGATTTTGGGAATTTAAGAAGTACCCCATCATTTTCTTTAAGATCAAGTGACCTCCTATGTTTATTTGCAGCTTGCTTTTGCTTTTCCTGTGCTCTTTGGAGTGCTTCTTTTATCTTTTGAAAAGCATCTCTAACATCATGCACATATTCATCAGCTGCAATTATCAATGAGAGGAACTTTTGAATGCCCCTCAATTATTTCAAAGGGAGACTTCCCTATAGAGGTATGAACAATGTTATTGTAAGCATACTCTACAAGGGGTAAGTATTTTTCCCATTGATTTCTTTGATCTACTTCACTTACATAACATTTAAGTAGATCCAATATGGTGGAATTTACTATTTCACTTTGCCCATCCGTTTGAGGGTGATAGGCAGAAGAGAAATTCAACTTGGTTCCAACATTCTCAAATAAACCTCTCCAACATAGGCTAGTCATTCTTGGATCCCTATCAGAAATGATAGTACTTGGGAATCCATGATACTTGAAAATTTGAGACATAAATAACTTAGCCATATGATGAGGTTTAATTGTCTTTTTGATAGGTATAAAATGTGCTTGTTTACTAAACCTGTCAACAATAGTCCAAATACCAGTATTCCCTTGTTGGGACTTGGGTAAACCAAAGATCAAATCCATGGCTATACTTTCCCATGGAGTGTCTGGTATTGGAAGGGGTTGAAGTAATCCATAGGGTTTGGTTCTATCATACTTTATCTTTTGACAAGTCATGCATTCTGAAATATATTCTTGTATATCATGTGGCATCCTTGGCCAATAGAAATATATTTCCATGGCTTGTACCGTAGCTTGGGCTCCCCTATGAACAACATATGGTGGTTCATGGCTCTCCTATATTACTTTGTCTCTAAAGGATTTAGTAATGCATAAACGTGTGCCATACATTAAAAATCCATCTTTAATAGAGTAAGGAGAGATCTTTTGGCCTTGCTCAATGGTCTTGTATATTGTAGCAAAGTTGTCATCATTCTTATATTCATCTATCATAAGGGTGAGATCCTTATGATATGCAATAGTAACAGCATTTACATGGGGTCTTCTTGATAAAGCATCAGCCACCGCATTTTGTTTTCCTAGGACATGAGCAATATGAAAATAGAATTGTGAAAGAAAATTTGCCCATCGAATTTTCTTTTCACTCATATTTGTTTGCATTATAAAATATCTTAAGCTTTGATGGTCTGTATGCAAAATGAAAGGATTCCCTAATAAGTAATGCTTCCAAGAACTTAGAGCATGAATTACTGCAAGTAATTCTTTTTCATATATCCCTAGTACTTGTTCTTGGGAATTCAATCGGCGGCTTTCATATGCAATTGGGTGGCCTTCTTGGAGAAGAACTGCTCCTAGGCTTTCCCCACATGCATCACATTGAACTTCAAATGGTTTAGTAAGGTTAGGTATGATTAAAAGAGGTTTTGTCATAAGCTTTTCTTGTAAGGCTTTAAAAGCTTTATCCTCTTTTAATGTCCATTGAAACTTTACCTTTTTCTTTGTTAATTCATGGAGAGGTCCTGCAAGGATAGAAAATCCTTGGATGAATCTGTGATAGTAGGAACACAAACCAATAAAGCTCCTTAATTCATGCAGATTCCTAGGAATTGGCCATTCTTGAATAACTTTTAACTTCTCAGGATCCATTTGAATCCTGTTCTTGGAAATAATATGGCCAAGATACTTGATCTCTTGTAAGAAAAATTCTTTTTTCTTACCATTGATGAAGAGTTTATGCTTCTTCAACTCTTCAAAGACTTTGTGGAGATGTTGTTTGTGATCTTCTAATGTCTTTGGATAAACTAGAATATCATCAAAGAACACCCTCGTATACAAACGATGTTCATAAAAAATTTTGCCCATCATTTGATTGAATGTGGCAGGGGCATTGGTAAGCCCAAACGGCATTACTAGGAACTCAAAGAGTCCAAACATGGTTCTAAATGCCGTTTTATGGATATCTTCAGGGACTATCCTGATTTGATGATAGCCACTTTTCAAGTCTATGCTACTAAAGTAGGAGGTTCCTTGTAGCTTGTCAAAGATATCCTCAATTCTTGGGACTGGAAATCTATTCTTTATGGTGCTCTTGTTTAGTGCATGATAGTCCACACACATACGGTATGAACCATCCTTCTTTTGCATTAATAGCACTGGTGAACAAAAAGCACTGGTGAACAAAAAGGAGAAGAACTTGGTCTCACCATTCCCTTCTCTAATAGTTCAGTAACTTGATTCATAATTTCCTCCTATTGTGCTATTGTGCTCTTGAAACTCTATAGGGAGGCCGATTAGGGGGAGAAGTTCCTGGCACAAGATCAATCTTGTGGTCATCTTCACCCCTACTTGGAGGCATCTCCATAGGTATAGTTTCACTAAAGCAATCAGCATACATTTGGAGGAAATCTCGTTGATCCTTTTGTGCATCATCTATTAAAGGTGTATCTTCTACTTGATGGCAGATATCTTTAACAAAAATAAGGTAAGCACAAACTGTAGACTTTATTGACTTTTGAATTTGTACATGATTTACAACTGGTATTTTTTGTCCTTTTGTACTTGCCCTAATTTGTACATCTTTACCCCTATGAGAAAAGCTTATTACTCTATCAAGATACTTTAAAACATCAGATTTCCTACGAAACCAAGGGGCACCTAATATTACATCTTGATGCACTAAAGGAGAAACATAAAATTCCTCTTGATCTGCATATCCTTGAACATGGATGCGTAGCTTGCATATTAAAGGAGTAACTGCAACTTCTTGTCCTTAAAAGGCTCCACTTGCATCCAAAGGAGGTCCCATCTCCTCTGTCTTGATCCCCAACTTTTGAGCTAACTGTCGAGATATCATGTTGTGCGAGGACCCTGGATCCATTAAAATAAAAGTATTTTGATCCCGGATCTTTCCCCAAACATGACATAACTTAGAAGCACGGGGAGATTCAAGGTTAGGAAAAATTGAGCTTACCTGAGGAGGGTCCTTTTTGGCATTCTTTTGTGGGCATAGTTTATAGCTATGGCCTGTTTTGCCACATCGGAAGCATTTGCCCTCCTTCTTGTACTTCTCCAGTTCCTCCGTAGAGAGTTGTTTTGCCCCTTATAAGGTGTTGGGCCATTTTTACCTTTTCCCTTTGCATTTGGGAAGCTTGGTGAAGCATGAGTAGAGACATTAGGTTTGTTTTCCTTTGGTGATTGCCCTTGGTTCTTCCATGCAATCTTGGCAGCCACCCTTGTGTGATGGATCATTGCCGTGATGGTCTTTGGTCGTTGAGCTTGTACATACTCTCTCATTTCATCGGGCTATCCGGCACAATATTGTTGTCATTGCTCAGCAAAGTCAATCTTCTTGTAGACCATGGCTTTAAGATTTGCATCCCAAAACCGTTCTACATACCTTTGAATGGTTTCATTCTTCATAAGCTTGAGACTTTGCCATGTTGTAAGAACTTCATCTCAGGCTTCATCATATAAAAATTTCTTAAGTATAGCAATTCTACATTCCGCCCACATCTTTGGTGCATCTCCTTGTACCCTCAAACTTGCCCACCATTGGCGAGTAGATTTTTGAAGATGCATAGCCATACTACGGAGTTTGGAGGACTCAGTGAAATTCTCTCCACCAAAATCAGCATCAAATTGTTGTATAAAGGCAAGCACTTTGTCGATGGCCCCATAAGTGCCATCATATGTTACAAAAGAAATACTTTTGCTGCCTTCTTTAAACCTTTGGGGCTTCGTGGACTTCTTCTTGGTGAAGTGGCCTTTATTTTTCCTTGGTTTAGTGGTTGAAGAAGATTCATTTAGAAGAGGATGGAGATGGTGGTGATGAGGCTTGCTTCCTCTCCTTATAGAACCTTCCATGGGGACTCCTTCCACTCCTTGAAGTTGAAGTGGATTCGCTTGGAGTTCTCCATCTTCATGAAGTTCTCTCTTGAGATCTTCTTCTCTTTCTCCCTTGTGTTGGTGAAGGAGATCGTTTGATGGTTTTGCCCTACCCCTTTGACGTAGTAGGGACAAGATTTAACTCATCACTTTGTTGAGGAAGAATGGATGTCCCCCCCTTTGATACCTCTTCTTCTCTTAGTTGCTGATTGTCTTCATTAAAGAGAAAAGGCTCTCCCAGTCGGCGGGCTATATGGTAGACCTCAAAGTTAAATCTCTTGTGGCTAAAAGATTTTGAACCACGGGAGATAACCTCGGGTTTTCTTGAGCTTCTTGCAATTTATTGAGTAGTGATTGCAAGTGATGCAATCCTATTGAAGTGCCTTCATCATCCTTGAAGTTAAACTCTCCCCAATGGATGGGGGTGTTTTCCATAGGTTGGTCCATTTGCTACTCTTTGCTTGACTTGTAATAAGCTTGGTGACTATGTATATCTTTGGATCGTTTCTTGCTTAATTAGAACAAACAAGAAATTAATAAATAACATTTAGGCAATGAATACTAAAGATCAAAGTTAAATGTCTAATTAACCATTGCCTCCTACCCTTGAAAACTTAATGTTCCATAGTCTACTTTTCCAAGGTAAATATAATCTTTGTGAGATTAAGTTATTAGCAAATAACCATAGCATGTTATCACAATAGCATGGGTAGGAATTTCTCAAACATGAGAAGGTTCTTTTGTTATCTCCTTTAGGTTTCAAATATGTTCTAAAGGAAACAATTACTTATATATACACTTATATCAAAAGTGATATGCAACATTTCACAATATAATTATTTTGTGATTAAAGTACTTAATCAAATGCAAATTCTTCAACATGCATTTGTTGATTCTTACCCATAGCCTCAAGGTTTGGAATTCATACTCCATTGCTAGAATTCCTTAAGGAAGGCTACATAACTTTAATTATGCCAACTATTCAAATACCCACTATACATGCATTAACAAAATAAAAGGAGACCATACACACCATTGAGGGCTACATTGAAAGAGTTAGCCCCCCTCTAAAAGGATTGTATTACAATTACATTGATACAACACTTTATGAGGCATTGGAAACCATAATTACCTGCATGAAAAATTGGGCAGCATAACGGCTACATTTACCCAATTAATCACCCCAAAACATGGAATTACACACTAGGCAATATAAATGCCTTCTCTTGAGCCTTAATTGATGAAAGAATCATCAATGAACATGGGAGAGAAATACACATATTAATCCCTCTCTTAATCCCTTTCATCCTTTCATAATTTCGGCAAATAACGACTGCACATGCCCAATTTATCACCCCAATAACATTGACTTACACATTAGGCATTGAGAGAGCCTGATTTTGTATCTTAATTGATGAAAGAATCATCAATTAGCATGGTAGAGAAAGTTACACATTAATCCCTCTCTTAATCCTCTTCATCCTTTCATAATTTCAGCAGCATAACGGCTACCGATGGCACTTATATAAAATGAAAGGAATAAGGAGAGATTATTTGGCATGAGGAGGGTGAGCTTAGAGGGACTTCTCAGCCCTCTCATGTCTGCACTTCTTGGTACCTACATGATTAGTACTCATAATCATGATTAAATTGCATAATTAAGAGCTTAATTACCTTAATTAGGGTTCCTGGGCCTTGGATTAGGGTTTCTCTTCAAAGGTGATGATTAATGAGTAAAGAGGTTTTGCTATTATTGCATACATGTAGATAAACCTTCGGTAATATCCACAATGTCCCATAAAGGATTGGACCTCTCTTACAATTCTTGGTTTTGGCAAATTCACTATCGATGCAATTTTATCCATGTCAGTGGAAATGCCATTTTTAGAGAAGATGTGACCCAAGATTTTGCCCTGTCTTACCATGAAAACACATTTTTCCGGGTTAAGGCAAATTTTGTATAGTCTATGCTTCTCAAAGACAAGCCTTAGATGTGTTATGTGGTCAGCCCATAAACCTGAATGCACACACAAGTCATCCATATATATTTCGAGAGATTTTTTATACTCTCAAAATGCATGACTCATAAGTTTTTGAAATGTAGCCGGTGCATTTGTTAGGCCAAATGGCATCACTCTCTAGGCAAAGATGCCCCATTCGGTTGCAAAGGCTTTCTTGTGTTGGTCTTCCGGTTTTATCCCAACCTGGTTATACCTAGAGAATCCTTTTAAGAAGCTATAAACTTCCTTGCGTGCCATGCATTCCAACAAATGCTCTATGATCGGAAGAGGATAGCTATCTCTTATAGTAGTTGCATTTACCTTTTTGAGATTGACACACACTCTAAGTTAACCATTTTTCTTGGGGACTACCACAATTGGTGACACCCATTTTGTGTGCTCAATTTCATAGATAAACTCTCCTTCTTTAAGCTTGTCTATCTCCTTTTTGATCTTTTGCCCAAATGTATCATTATAAGTGTATGGAGGCTAGCATGTAGGTTTAGCATCAGGCTTTATATGGACTGTATGCTGGCATATTTCTAGATCAACTCCTTTAAGATCTTTGTATGACTATGCAAACACATCCCTATACTCCTTGAGTAAAGCAATAAGCATGTTTTCTTCATCTGGTGCTAAATCAGATGCAACATAGGCATGCTTGGGAACCTCTCCAGGCTCTACAAGATCAATATTTTTAGCATTTTTTGGACCATCAAATGACTCGTTTAGAGTAGTTTATGCTCTAATGGGTTTTTGAAGCACCACTTTTTGTTCTTCCACAATGTACTTCTTATAGTGAGAAGGTACACTAACTCTATCTGAACGTCCTCACTAGTTTCAAACTCCATGCTCCATTCATTATTGAGCGATCCTTTTACATCATTATACTTAGCTTTCTGCTCAAGCCTTGTCATTTGTGATGTTTGACTCTTTTCATATTTAGCTTTTTCACTCATTTTGTCTCTTAAGGCCTGAATAGACCTTTTTTGTCGTTTCTTCTCATTTGGAGTGTTTTTCTTTGCTGAGTATCTCCCTAAGATCTTATCCTTGATGCAATCATTAGCATTGATGTACATTAAGAAGTGTTGTTTGTCCTCAAACTTTGGGGTTTCTTCTATGGAATATTCACGTTTAAGCTCATTTTGCTCATGTTTTTTGCTTGTACCTTTGTTTGCGTGAAGCTTTTTGATTTGTAAAATCAAAAAACTTTTCCTGCCCATCTCTAGTCTAGTCAACCATCTCTAGTCAACAAGCATTTTTGCACCTTTTTTGGCTTTTCAGCTTTGTCGGTAGATTTCTCGCTCCTCTCATCATCACCATGTCTACTCTCAGGGGGTGGCGTGTTCCACAGATAATCTCCTCATCTATTTTAGTGCTCTCCTCCTTATCACGTATGGATACTTCATCGAGAGCTCTTATCCATAGAACTGGGGTCTCTATGACTTGAACTTGATCAAGCAGCCTTGGAGTTTCTATGTGTTCAATTTCTTCTTCATCAAGATTGTCATTTGTCTTATGGAAAGCATTGATCATCATGATTGGCATGATGTCATAGCCATTTTCATCACAAAACTTTGTTGGGGTTTCCTCATTTGTGCATACATCCAAAGTGGCAAGAATTTGAATCCATTCCAAGGGTTCAAATTCATGTTTAGGAATGGTTCGGGGACATAAGCATCATCTATGAGATAGGCCAATTAATGATGCAATCCTCCTCCTATAGACTACCCTGATCATCAGCTCCATACATCCAAAGATATATTTTTGTTTCTACTTTAGTGGGTATTTTTGAGTCTATAGTCATTGTGGCTGACTCGAAATCTTCCACAGGTGTTTTGGCAACATCCCTATAGGAATGATTCTTCAAGTTGACATACATGATTGCACCATCTTGCCTCAAGTAGATATAGTCATATCCCTAATCTTGGATCAATTTGAGTTGTCTCATGAATGGACGTCCCAAGATGATATCATAAGTGGACCTTTTACCAAAATCTACTATGGCAAAGGTATGCTCATATTGATGTGACCACAATTTCCTCGAGCAACCCTAACGGCTCTTCCACATATCCGCATGCCAATTGCAATTTTAATCATATTTTGCAAATGGCAGGTTTTCCCCATTTTTCCCATATTTGCTTAGTTGCAATGGCTATTCCTGCACCACTATCAAGTATGGCCATGGACTTTGACATTTTTATACTCAACTGGTAGTAAAGTATTTCCATCTTCTCCTTCACAATACTCACCGACTTTATTAATGGGAATTGGTTTAACATTTTTCTCTTCTCGTGCTTCCACTTCTTTTTGTTGAGATATCAAGCTCTATCCCCGACATATCTCCTGGATGACTATCATTTATGTCACCGCCTATGTTAGTTGTACTCGTGGTGTAGTTAGACTACCACATATGTTTTTGGTTTGGGTTCACATATGAACCACGTATTCTAGGTTTTGACATATAGGGTATTTCCCTCTTCTATTGTATTGTTGTTGTGTGCAAAAGTGAAGAAAGGCTTCACCCTCCAACCTTGTGTCCTCTCTCTTTTGTGTGTTGTGAAGAAAGCTGAACTTGAGTCTCCTATCTCTCTCCCTTATTCTTTACATGGTATCAGAGCCTTGTTCGTGGTAAGGAGCTCAAGAAAGCTAGCCAAGCTTGTGGTGTCCTGGTAAGAGGACCAGTGCAGCTTTCCTATTTCGAGTTTGGGAGCAAATCTCTGCAGGTAGCACAGCCAGAAGTGCAGGAGTGCACTGCTTCAGATTGAGAGGCCCTTCGCGGTGCGGCGAGAGCGCAGTATATGCTGCGGGTGAGGGCGAAGCCCTTGGTAACTTTATTTTTCTGATTTGAGGCCGTTTCGGGGCCCGTTTTGAGGACGGAAGTTCTTCGCAGGCACTCAGAAAAAGGCCTTGTGCGACCACCGCGCGGCTAGTCGGTGGAAAGGTGCCACAGAAATTGCATCGTATGCCTATGTGCAGAGATATTGGGAGTTGCAGATTCATGCCTGTTGCCTGTTGATGCAAAATCGTCACGAGGAAGTGACTGTGTGGTGAAATACCACTTTCGTCAGTGTTGCAGATCTGCCCCTGTGAGGCTCTTTGCAGAAGTTTTGCTATTTGCCCTTCTGAGGCATTTGCTGTGTTTACAGGTTGCTGTTGCAATTCGTGATTTGTAAAATGTCTGAGAATCTGTCTACCATTGTCAGTGAGAAGCTTGACAAGAACAACTTCCAAGCATGGAAGTTCAGGATGACAAACTTCTTTATGGGAAAGGGAGTTTGGGATTACATCAGTGGTGAAACTGCAGAACCAGTTTTGGGTGCTGCTCCCACTCCTGCTGAATTGAAGGCCTTTAAAGAATGGCATGAAAAAGCCAGAAAATGCCTGTATTGGCTGTCCGTTAGCATTTCAGATTCTATGATTGTGCATATACAGGATCTAGAGACGCCTAAGGAGGCATGGGATACATTGGTGAAGCTGTATAGCACAAATACCAAAGCACGAAAGATGCAGCTAAAGCAGGAGTTGCACAATGTGCAAAGGAAAAATATGAATATAAATGAGTATTCCTTGAAGGTGAAAGGCCTTGCAGATTCTCTTGCCTCCATTGGAGCACCTGTTGATGATGAGGACTTAGTGTCCGTGACCTTGAATGGTCTTGGGAAAGATTATGCACAATTTCGGACATCCATTGGAGTCCGTGAAACATTTCCTGATTTTCAGGAACTTATTGCTCTCTTGCTGAGTGAAGAGCAAAGGAATGGTGGTTCAGCCACCTCAACTTCTCAAGAGACTGCTTTCTACTCGAATACAGGTAGAGGCAGAGGTAGAGGAAGAGGCCGTTCTGGTGGCCGTGCAGGAAATCAGAACCAACAGCAACAACAGGAAAACCAGTCCTATGGAGGAGGACGTGGTAGTTCTAGAGGCAGGGGGAGCCAAAGAGGCCGTGGTTCATGGCAAAGGAACCAGCAAGTAAATAGCAGCATAGAATGCTATTATTGTGGAAAGCCTGGACACAAGGAGAATACATGCTATAAAAAGCAGAATGACATCAAAAGTGGGAAGTTGCAGCAAAGCAACTATGCATCATCAAGTGGGCATGGTGACGACAGAAATGAGCACCTTTTTGTGATGCAGCATATGGTTAACTCCATGTCAGGAGATGCTGCAGCTTGCAATGATGTTTGGTATGTTGATTCAGGTGCCTCTAACCACATGACCAGTCATGGTGAGTGGTTTCATGATGTCAGAAATTTGGATAAGCCAGGTTATGTTGAAACAGGTGATGATACTGCGCACCCAATTACGCAGGTTGGTAAAGTGCCATTGGCTATGCAGGATGGCAAAACGAAGTACTTGGCAGATGTACTTCATGTTCCAAAAATCACTAAGAACCTGGTTTCAGTTGGCCAGATGGTTGAGCAAGGTCTGCAGGTTAGATTTAATCCTGATGGATGCTTTGTTGAAGACCTGAAAAATAAATGCCGCTTGGTTGCGAAAGGCAACAAAAATGGAAGAATGTTCACCTTGGATGTTGATATGCCTGAGGTGAAAGCTGCTATGTTTGCGCATGGGAGAGGTGTCATTGCAGATATTGAGATATGGCACAAGCGCATTGGGCACGTGAATATACAAAGGCTGAAATCTATGCAAACGAAAAACATTGTTGCAGGTTTGCCTATATTCAGAGTTGAGGGAATGCAAAAGGTATGTGAAGCATGCCAAATGGATAAGCAGGCCAGACATGCATTTCCCAAAAATGCTAAGGTGAGCAGAAGACCTTTGGAAGTGATCCATTCAGATGTTTGGACAACCAAAGCTGCTTCTATTGGTGGATGCCATTATTATGTGACGTTTATTGATGACTACACTAGGAAGGTGTGGATTTATTTTATGAAGCACAAAAGTGAAGTGTTCAGCCATTTCAAGGCTTTTAAGGCCATGGTTGAAAAAGAGAAAGGTGTGCATATTAAAGTGCTAAGATCTGATGGAGGGGGAGAGTACTTTTCAGAAGAATTTTGTGAATATCTGAAAGAACAGGGAATTCAAAGGAAGTACTCATGCAGGTCTACCCCTCAGCAGAATGGGGTTGCAGAAAGGAAGAACAGGCATATTGCAGAAGTAGGACGGGCGATCCTAAATGAGAAAAACATGCCTGATTATTTTTGGGCTGAAGCAGTAGCAACTGCTGTTTATATTATGAACAGAACCCCCACTGCAGCTGTCCATGGCATGACACCTGAAGAAATGTATACAGGCCAAAAACCAGATATTTCTCACTTGAAGGTATTTGGTTGCATAGCTTATGTTCATGTTCCTGATGAGAAGAGAACAAAGCTGGATCCAAAGGCAGAAAAATGCATCTTTATTGGATATGCTCAGCACCAGAAAGGGTATCGCTGTTATAACCCTTCCACCCGCAAAATGCAAGTGAGCAGAGATGTTGTTTTTGATGAAATGAGCAGCTGGTATGCACCAACTGTTATGGTAGGAGATGCAGATGCAGGAAATGGGAATGCTGCAATAAATGCAGAGCAGCAATCTCAAGCCTTGAGTGGACCCAGAGAGTCCTCTACTAGTGGATCTAATGCATGGACAGGGAGATTGAGATCTAGTGAATCGTCACATGGCAGTCCTGATAGTGTTGTGCAGGTATCACATAAGGGAAAAGAAAAAGTGGACCATGCTCCAGTATTTGATGTGTCTGCTGGTAGCTCTCATGTTGATGGAGAGTCAAGCGGCTCTGAAATGAGCCTTGATGAGGAACTTGGGATTCCTTCTGTTGTTACACCTGGTGCAAGGAAAAGCAGGCATGATTTAAAGACGCCTGCAACTGATCCAGTTGTACGGAGGTCCACTCGTATTAAGTATCCAGTTGACAGGCTGAGATATGATGGGTATACAGCACATCACTATGCTTATATGGTCAAGGTTCTAGAGGAGCCAGAGCCCACATGTTTTGAGGATGCAGCAGGGCATAAAAATTGGGAAGCAGCTATGGATGAAGAGATGGCTACCTTGGATGCAAACCACACTTGGGATTTGATGCCTTTGCCTCATGATAAGAAGGCTATTGGCTGCAAGTGGGTTTACAAAGTAAAGCACAATGCTGATGGGTCTGTTAGCAGGTACAAGGCAAGATTGGTTGCCAAAGGTTTTGCACAGACATATGGAATTGACTATGAGGAAACTTTCAGCCCAGTTGCAAGGATGGCAACCGTGAGAGCAGTAATTGCTATGGCTGCTGCAAAGGGATGGTCTTTGCATCAGATGGATGTGAAAAATGCCTTCTTGCATGGTGATTTGCAGAAAGAGGTTTATATGATGCAGCCAGAAGGTTATGAGGACAATGCACACCCCGATTTTGTATGCAGGTTACGCAAAGCCTTGTATGGCTTAAAACAGGCGCCGAGGGCATGGTCAGACAAGATAGGGCAATATCTTGTCACTATTGGATTTCAGATTTCCAATTCAGATTTTTCACTTTATGTGAAAAGGACAAACAGAGGGATTGTGCTTATAGTCATCTATGTTGATGACTTGATTATTACAGGTGATAGTGATGCAGACATTAATGAAGTGAAGCTGCTGTTGAAGCAGAAATTTGAGATGAAGGATTTGGGAGAGCTGCGTTACTTCTTGGGCATTGAGGTTATTAGATCCCCGAGTGGGATATGGCTGTTGCAAAGGCAATATGGTTTGGACATGCTGTCCAAATATGGGATGACAGGCTGTAAGCCTATCTCTGTTCCATTGGAGCAGAATGTGAAGCTCAATGCAGAGTCAGGTGAGCTTCTTGAAGATATTACTATGTACAGGCGCATAGTAGGTAGCTTGATTTACATGACTATAACCCGACCAGACTTGAGCTATGCTGTGGGGCTGGTGAGTCAGTTTATGCAGGCACCGAGGAAGCCACATTTGGATGCGGCTAGGCGCATACTGCGGTATGTGAAGTCCACATTGCATTATGGACTGTTTTATGAAGCTGGGTGTGCATTACAGGTACATGGATACACAGATGCTGACTGGGCTGGTAGTGTCTCAGACAGGAGATCTACTAGTGGTTTTATGTTTTCCCTTGGGAGTGGTGCCATCAGTTGGAGCAGCAAGAAGCAGCCAACAGTTGCCTTGTCGAGCACAGAGGCTGAGTACAGGGGTGCAGCAATGGCTGCATGTGAGGTAGCTTGGTTACGGAAGCTACTTGCAGATATGGGATAGTCAGTTCATGCAGCAGTTGTCATTCATTGTGACAACATTAGCAGCATCATGCTTGCTAATAACCCAGTTTATCATGCTAGAACGAAGCACATTGAGGTGCATTATCACTTTGTGAGAGAGAAGGTTCTAGCTGGTGAGATTGATCTTGTCTATGTCAGCACTGAGGAGCAGGTGGCTGATATCTTTACGAAGGCATTGGGTACCGAGAAGCTTCGCAGATTTAGGAGCTTGCTTGGTGTACGTGAGATGGATTTGAGCTTGAGGGGGAGTGTTGAGATATCAAGCTCTATCCCCGACATATCTCCTGGATGACTATCATTTATGTCACCGCCTATGTTAGTTGTACTCGTGGTGTAGTTAGACTACCACATATGTTTTAGGTTTGGGTTCACATATGAACCACGTATTCTAGGTTTTGACATATAGGGTATTTCCCTCTTCTATTGTATTGTTGTTGTGTGCAAAAGTGAAGAAAGGCTTCACCCTCCAACCTTGTGTCCTCTCTCTTTTGTGTGTTGTGAAGAAAGCTGAACTTGAGTCTCCTATCTCTCTCCCTTATTCTTTACACTTTTGTCAAAGAAGGGACATCACATTCTATTCCCATTTTTCTGAAGATTTTCCCAACTTCATGCCACAAATTTGGTTTAACCTTCAAGAGATCTGCCAGTTTGTACATTTGACTGGAGTCTCAATGAACGATATTTACCTTTGTTACATGTGGCATTGCTCTCCACAATTCTTGATAATTGATGCATTCTCATAGTCACCCATATATCATGGTAAGGTTTTGAGTGTATGAGCTCTTGAGCTTTTAGATTGATCGAAACCCATATCAGCATATCTAGATGCTAATTCATCATCAACATTTTATTCAATTGCATCAAATACAAGAGAAACAATGCATTTTGGAGCATTTTTTCCCCCTTGTTTGCCTCATGAACCTCATCAAATAGTTCATTAGACCATCTTTCACTTAATTTTGGTACTATGGATGGGTATCTTGTTTTGGTGTCTTCAATGACAAACTGTGATTTCTCTTCAGGCATTTTGTCATGTCTCATAGCTTGTACATTGGTTTTGACTCTAGTTTTTGATGTACATTTGTCTTCTCTATCAAAGCTTGTACAGATTTGATTAAGTGGTTGTACATCTCTAATCTTTGCTTTTCAAGGGTAGGATCAAGATATGCCCTCCATCTTTCTTCTTGTGTTTGGCCTAGCTTTAGTCTTGCCTTGAATGCTTCAAGCATTGCTTATAAAGGTTCAAAAACCTTGTCTACAAGTATTGGGCTGCGTGATGTGTCACTTTGCTCTTTTGGAGGTGGTTTTTGAGGTAGCTCTTGTGGTAGTGAGGGTAGAACCCCTTGCTTTTTCTTTACAGCTTGATTAGCCTCCTTTTTACGTTGAATGCAGGCTTTGCACCTTTGTCTCCTTGCTTTCCAAGAGTTGCATTTGCTCTTGGTTGTTTCATTTGTGCTTTCCCGTGATTTCCTGTCATTTTGGCTCTTAGTTTCTGTTTGTTTGAGGGCATGTGCCCTAGTTATTGCATCATTTAGTTGCACTTTTTCCTCATGTTCAGAGGAACTGAGTGATGTATTTACTCCCACTGATTTGACTATTTTTGCTTGATGTTCTGGGCAGTAGTAAGGAAAATATGCAAACAAGTGTGTAAGAGCACATTCGTTTGTGCAAAAACCTCCTTGCAACCAAACTTGATGGCAATGTGCCAAGTCATGGTTTCCCTTACATAATGAACATGTTTTTGCGTTTTTTTTTTTGTTTTTGTTTGTTTTTGCTCTAGACATCTAGATCCACCATTTGCTATGAAACTCAATGTATTTGCATTCATACGATGGCGTTCATCAGAACTTGAAGTTGAGGGTTCCTCCACTATTGGGACTTGAGAAGATCTACATATGTCACTCAAAAGTTCAATATTTCTACTAACTTCTTGTATGTGTGGCATTGATTGCATATAGTTGACCTCTCTATGTCATGTTGATGCATGACCCATATGGTTAACTCCAAAATTCTGTTGTGGATTTCTCTGTGAAGGCATAAGTGGATGGTATGGTTTCAAAGTATTTATGGACCTATAATGATTTGAGGCATTATATGTTGACCCATTGTAAGCATTTTGTGCCTCTTGGAATCTCCCATTGGGATTCCACCCAAACTTGCCTTTCTATTTGCACTTGATTTCCTTGAGGAAGTCGAGATGCCGCTTCCTTCATTTTTTGCCAGATAATCTCCCCAACAAGAACTTCCACATTCGTGTTTTCATCACTTTGGATTTGTTGGTTTGTGGACATAGTTTCTTGACCCACCTCATGTTATCCATTAGGTCCACAGTTTCTTGGATGCATTGGTCCAATGTGGTGCATCTCTTTTTGTACACATCCTTACTAAGGTGTTTATTTGTCAACCCATTCAAGAAGATTGAAACTAACTACTCTTGGGTTGGTCGTTCAGCCTTCGGGCATCTTGTAATGTATTCTCGCAAGCAAGAGAATCCTAATTAATTCTTCTAGTCCTTGTTTGAATTGGTGAATCAAACTCAATGTATCATTCTTAATGCCTCGTTGTGAAAATTGAGCAATGAACTCAGCCATCAAAGCATCAACATCTCTAAATTCATGTTGATTCAAGGTTTGGAACCATGAGAGAGCCTTGCCCTCAAGGGTTAGTCCAAATCCTTCAAATTGGACATAGAAATCCGTTATTTCCTCTGCTCTCAAGACTTGCTTGAATAGCATAATGCTCATGTGGGTCCTCTGTTTCATTGAAAGTTTTCTTGACCCATTTCTTAAGCTAATATGGTCTCACATGATTTGCATTAGCATAAAGAATCGGTGCATTAACCAACAAATGGCCTCCAAATGGCATTTTGATAGGACAAGCCCATTTGGGTATCATTCGTAGGAATTCAGATCACTCGAAATGAATCTACGATCCCCCGACATATGCTTTGATATGGCATTTGCATCATTGGCATAGCCCTCTGTTCATAAACGTTTGGTTTCATGGCCTCTAAATGTACCTCATGCAAATTTCTAGCCATATTCACCTATCCTTTGATTTCAACAAGGTCAACTTGTTGTTGTGAACAAGCTCACTCACGAATTTGAGTTCATTTACCTTGTTTTTAGTTTTAAGCTCGCGTCTTTTGGTCAAGTAGCTTCAAGAATTCAACTACAATAGGTGATAGCTTGAAACAAGCATTTGGTCAAGGAGATTTCAATGCACTTTATAGCACAGCAATCTGCCTTTCGAGGTGCTTGTTGTAGCCCTCAAAATAGTGAATTTCTATTAGTTTATGTGTGAAAGTTACTAAGTGAAAAGAGAGGAAAATTCACCGCATGGCTTTTTCCACTAATCCCCCATAGAGATTTCTTCCCTTGGCATTAGCCTATATAATCAACTATGCCTTTAGCTTATATCAAAAGACCAAGATCAAGACCATCTCATGAGCGTGGCATGGCAAGGCGAGGCGAGGCGTGGCGCTTGGGGTCTTTTTTTTCAAGCAATTTTTTTTCAGCAAAAATATTTAGTCTCAAATAAATGCAAATTTTTCTTGTTTAAAAATATTTTTTAATTTTTTTATTTGATTATATTATTATTATTATTATTTCTTTTATTTAGTTTAGATTTTTTTCCTAGCAGTCAGGGTTGGTTTCTGCGGGTCGGTCGGAGCTAGCAGGTATGTCAAAATTCTGCGGCCAAGCTATGTCTTGGGCGCTCTGGCGATTGGTTCAAATGGCATGGCCGCCCCTTGATCTAGCAGCTGGAGTCTTTATGCGGCCGAACTTGCTGACGATCGACGAACTTGCTGAAAAGTCAATGGCCATCAACTATCGACTTTCACGGCCGTCCTCCTACGGCCATGGTCGTTTCAATCTTGCGGTCGCAGCTTGTACTCCATGATCACAGTTGCTAATCTAAAGGCCGTAGCATCCTCCATGGTCGCGCGTCTCGCGGGCCGCCCAATTGTGGCGATCAATATTTTTTATTTTTTATTTTGCGGTCATGGTCGTAAGCTTCTTTATGATCACCGTCGTGCCTAGTGCGGTTGGCTGCTCCCACGAGGCCCACCTAGCGATTGGCGACCACTACCTATTTGGTGGCCGATGAACACTTTGCAGTCAGAGACCCTTGTGGCTAGCTTTTCCTTTTGTGGCATCACGGCTTGCGACCGATTTGCCTCCATGGCTGAGGGTCTCCCGTGGGGCCGAAATCTCACACGACTATCCTTTGGCAATCGGTGCTATATGCCCTAGTTATTGCATTTATTTGCACTTTTCCTCATGTTCAGAGGAATTGAGTGATGTATTTTCTCCAATTGATTTAACTATTTTCACTTGATGTTTTGGGTAGTAAGTGCAATCTGCAAACATGTGCGTAAGAGCACATTCATTGCAAAAACCTCCTTGCAACCAGATTTGATGGCAATGTGCCAAGTCATGGTTTCCCTTGCACAATGGATAGGTTTTTGAGTTTTTCTTTTGAAGTTTTTGTTTGTTTTTTCTCTAGACATCTAGATCCACCATTTGCTATGAAATTTAACATGTTAGCATTCATAGGATGGCATTCATCAAAACTTGAAGTTGAGGGTTCCTTCACTATTGGGACTTGAGAAGATCTCCCTATGCCACTCAAAAGTTCATTATTTCTACAAACTTCTTATATATTTGGCATTGATTGCATATAGTTGACCTCTTCGTGTCATGTTGATGTATGACCCATATGGTTAACTTGAAAATTCTATTATGGATGTCTTTGTGATGGCACAAGTGGATGGTATGGTTATGGGCCTTTAATGATTTGAGGCATTATATGTTGACATGTAGTAAGCATTCAGTGCTTCTTGGAATCTCCCATTGGGATTCCACCCATTCCAAACTTGCCTTTCTATTTGCATTTGATTTCCTTTAGGAAGTCAGAAAGCCGATTCCTTCATTTTTGTGAGATAATATCCCCAAGAACTAGCATATTTGTAGGAGATTTTGTGTCTTCATCACTCTGATTTTGTTGTCTTGTGGACGTAGTTTCTTGACCCTCCTCATGGTCATAATATGATCCCATATTGTCCATTCAATCAATAGTTTCTTGGATGCATTGGTCCAATGTGGTGCATCTCTTTCTGTAAACAGCCTTATGAGGTGTTTATTTTTTAACCCATTTAGAAAGATTGAAATTAATCGCTCTTGGGTTGGTCTTTTGGCCTTTAGGCATCTTGTAATGTATTCTCACAAGCGATAAGTTGAATCTCTAATTGATTCTTCTAATCCTTGTTTGAATTGGTGAATCAAACTCAATGTATCATTCTTGATGCTTCGTTGTCGAGAAAATTGAGCAATGAACTCATCCATCAAGGCATCAATATCTCTAAATTCATGTTGACTCAAGGTTTGGAACCATGAGAGAGCTTTTTCCTCGAAGGTTGATCCAAATCCTTCAAACTGGATATAAAAATCCATTATTTCCTCTGCTCTCAAGACTTGCTTGAATAGCATCACATGCTTGTGTGGGTCCTTTGCTTTATACATTCTTGACCCATGATGGTTTCACATGCAGTAGCATAAAGAATTAGTGCCTTGATCAACAGTTGGTATACACCCATGTGAGCCATGTTATTTTGTGTGGTTGGAATTAGCCCTTGATTGGCTTGATAACCACCATTCACTATATATGTTTTGCTTCTTTACATCTGACTTGAAGCGCTGGCATCATTTTGTATTGTTTTTGACATCATTAGCCCTTGCATTTCATTTGTTTGGAGCTCTTTGTTTAACTTAACTGCAAAAGGATTTCTTGGTAGTGTTTCATAGCCTCTAGCATGTTTTGCACTTGCCCATTCTAAAACCTTAGCCATTGTTGAATTGACATGCCTTGGTACATGAAATGGTTGGCCTCTTGTTGCGAGATCATATGATAGATATGACTGCAGTCATCCACCATCCATAAGTCTACCACTTCATGACCATTTTCTCGTACAATTACATACACTATTTCTTTATTTGTGTATTCTTCATTCATTTGCATTTGGCATTTATAGTAGAAATTATGTCCATCCTCATTTTGATAGAGTAAACCCACTTGGGTGTCATCCATAGGAATTCGGATCACTCGGAACAAATTTACGATCCGCGACATGTGCTTTGATATGGCATTTGCATTATTAGCATAACCCTCTGTTCATAAACATTGGTTTTATGGCCTCAAAGTATGCTTCTTGCAAATTTCTTGCCATTTGAGCCATTTGCATCGGGTTGTGCTTTTAGCAAGGTCTACTTGTTGTGAACAAGCTCACTTAGTTTGGGACGAATTTTAATTCGTTTGCCTCGTTTTCACTTTTAAGCTCGTTTTTTGGTCAAGAGGTCCAAAAGATATGGCATTAGCTTCAAAAATTAAACTATAGCAGGTGATAGCTCTAAACAAGCATCTCATCAAGGAGATTTCAATGCACTTTCTAGCACAACAATATGCCTTTCGAGGTGCTCCTCAAAACAGTGAATTTCTATTAATTTGTGTGTGAAAGTTACTAAGTAAAAAGAGAGGAAAAGTCACCACATGGCACTTTCCACTAATCCCACATAGAGCTATCTTCCCTTGCCATTAGCCTTTATAAACAACTTTAGTTTTAACTTATATCAAAAGGCCATGACCAAGACAATCTCGTTAGAGTGGCATGGCGAGGCGGGGTCAATTGGGGCCTTTTTTTTCCAAGCAATTTTTTTCAACAAAAAATTCTAGCCTTAAAATTAAAACTAATTTTTATTTTTTAAATTAATTTTGTTTTCCAAAATTACCGTGGTCACCTTCCGCACGTGATGGCTAGACTGTGTATGTGCACAGACACTCAATGGTGGCCTGTTGACAATTTTTCGTGGTCAAGCAAACTCTCTTGTGGCCGCAGTTGGTTGCTTCTCGGTCGACCGAATGTTTCTACGATCGTCGAGATTTCCACGACCGCTCGTCTATGGCGACCGGACTACGTCCCATAGCTAGTTAGCTTTTACGATCGGACCTTTTGTAGTCGTAAGGTGGTGGCTGGGTTGTCCTTCATGGCCGATTCTCCTTTGTGGTTAGGGGTCTTCGACGGTCGGTAATCCTCTCACAGCCGCACTTTTTTGTGGTCGTGTGCTAAAAAAAAATTGCCTTTTTGCTTTCGTGTGGCTAAGATGTTAGGATTCCCACATGCATGGATGCAAAGATACGACATGCCTACCCTAAACTAACTACAAAACATAAAACTAAAAATAAAAAATAAATCGAACTGCCTACTCCTAAACACAATCGCGGACAACACGAATACAATGCAAACTCTAAAACTATTAGAAACATGCATCATACATGTCTATCCTATCCTATGGATACACATCAAGTTTTTAGGCCTATCGTACCTCCAGTAAAGCTTATGAACTCTAGGTCGAAGCCTAGGGAGGTCTTAGACACAACAAACTACAATGAAGCTAACGATCAAAACCTCGTGCTAGTCTAAGTACTCGTCTCCCCGGAAATGGAACCACATTCCACCAGAGAAGTCTCCAATGTAGTGAGAACTTTGACAACATAAATATCTCATTCAAGGATGTAGCTTACTCAACTAGTGCATGGAAGCAGTGATGCAAGAGACCACCTGAGGTGCAATGGACCACAATGCAGCTAATCTATCTCAGTGTTGAGGTCATGTGTGTGTAGATCCTACAAGGACAAGCTAATCTAGCACAAATGGAACGATTTTAAGCTACCCAACCCACCTAACTAAGTATATGCAAGTCTCGATAAGCTAACTCTCTGAAAACACATTTCGGTCACCTAGGAATTGTGAACTCGAAAAGTAGGCTATTCTAATCCGAATCATGCATAGGCAGTCTCTGTAGAGCTAAGCCTCTAGACTATACCTATGAAGTTTGGCTGGAATCAAATAACTCTATTGCACTAAATTTACTAAACATGCTTACGATTCTTAATTAAACAACTAATTAATTTGCTAAACATTAACAAATTAATAATGGAAATGAAGTGAACAAGACATAGAGTAACCTCATCTCAAAATAGACTTAAATTCGGAGCACCGAGGTGATAGAAGCAAGAGTCAAAATCTTGGGCGCTCGTAGTCTCACTTGAGCTCTCACACAGGACTCCATTACAATGAGCGGATTTTCACTTATATAGGCCATTTTGAATGCTCAACCCAAAACTGACCGACATACAAAACTGGACATATCCTATACAACTTGGAAGTATTTTAGCTCCGAATTGACTCAAGTACAATCAAATTATCCTCTTGGGACCTTCTTAGTGTCACATGGCATAGCACGAGATGTCTGCTATGGGGGACCCATTTTATAAAAATTCAAAAATATGGTCCGCACTTAAGGGGCATTCCTCCCAGCATATTAGCACTATTTTGGGCTCTTTGTTTCTTCTTGAAACAATCTAGGGTGTTTTTTTCTCCTTTACCTTGTGTGACTCATCCCATTAAGGTCTTGCGTGTATATCTTGCATGAGTTGTCTAGATTGGAGAGTATGTATCTTGTCCATATCATTTGTTGAGGCAAGAAGCTTTTTGGTAAATTTCAGGTTTACAACTTAACCAAGCTAGGGGGGATTTGTTTCTACCAAGGTATTGCTCAAGTATTATCTATATAAAACTTACTTACAATCCATTTCCCTTTCCATTGACCATCGAGATCCACCAAGGTATTGTTTCCACCAAGGTATTCTTCAAGTATTATCTATATAAAACTTACTTACAATCCATTTCCCTTTCCATTGACCATCGAGATCCTAAGTCTCCAAGTAGGCATATCCCTAGCCTTTATTCATTAGGGCCTTTGCTTTTTAGAGAATCCTACTCTTGTAGGGGTTGTAGCTTGGCAGCCCACCTCACCGAGATACTCCAGTATTGGAGCGGACTATAGACGCAAGATGTACTATGCGGGGCGATTTTCTAGACATAGTATTTTCATGCAGTGGCTATTTTTTAGTCCATGGTTCCTAGTAGTGTAAGGCCAAAAATTGACACACTGCATGTACCCTTCATTCAAGTTACACTTCTCTCACTGGGCATGTCCCTCAGAGTGTGGTCACTATTGGGTGGCAAAGCTTACACTTGTTCACTCATGAAGGTTTGTCGAGGCCTCTTTTTTTCCTTCCTTTTTGCTTATTCATAATTCGAAGGCTACCAAACCTCCTACAAAGGGAAGGAAGTTTATTGAACATCTCAACCATTGGCCAATCCTCAATTATTGTTCACCTTGCTTAGATCATAGTGGGTGAACAATAGCTGTTTTGACTTATAAGATAACAAGCCAAACTTTGGCAGACAAAAATGCTTTCAAAAGCCAAGAGGATCAAGGGGATGGCCATAAAAATAAGCGCATCATGGCTGTTACAACTACTAGGCTAGTACAAATTAACTTGAGAGTTGCACATAATTTGTAACAACATTTACTTAGTCATTTTCATCATTATTATTTTGTACTATCTTTAACCCCTTTTAAGGTTTATATCAGTAAGGTAGTTAGACATTTATGACTTATGAAATAAATTTTCCATCTTTGAAATAGGAAATTTATTCTTAAGGTTTAACTTTGTACTATGGTCTTTCCACATCTATAAGTACTATCTTTTTTGTAACATTTAGAATGGATAAACATGATGAAAAAGAATTAGCACCTCCTAGCTCATTCATTTGCCTCATGATCTCCTTGTGGAGAACTCAATAAGGAGGCCTCTTGGATGATTAGCTAAATTCAAATCTTAGCCTCCTTTAGGAGATAACTCCAAAGGAGATCTTACAAAAGGATAAGTTAAAATTTAACTAGAAATTTAGACAACTCTAATTCCTTTCACTATTACATTTTAAGGAACATATTCATTCTCTTTAGACTTTTTGACTAATAGCTTGTGACAAGAAAAAAAACCTTTTGTCAGTCTATATAGGGGGTATAGTAGGAAGAAAAGCACTTTTAAGTTCAAGCATACTCTCCTTTGTGGAAACTTCATAGTGGTAGCCATGCAATCAAACCATGGTATAGCACTATGATAACATCTTCATTTTTAAGTTCGAAAATAAAGAAATCTTTGTTATCCTCATAAGCTTGTACATTAAGCTTTCTTTACAAAAGTTTCCTCTCTTTTCCTTTGAAATCTCCTTTACAAAAGTTTCCTCTTTGAAAGCTCCTTTAGCTTTCCTATCATACCCCATCTCAAAATCATGATATTTTAGCTTTTTAGCTAGCTTGGTGTGGAGATGAAATTGTGAATAGAACTAGGATTAAAGCTTCTAGAACTTTTATCCTACCTCACACATATAGGAGAGGTGCTCCTTTTTAATGATCTTCCTCTTTTGGATCTTCTACATTTGAAGCACTAGGAGGATCATTTCTTTTACCTCTTTTTTAGGATATATTTTAGAGACATGCATGTGCTCTTTGCACATGCATGTCTCTTTGCACTTGTAGCACTTGTCCTCCTTGCGATAGTGCTCCATCTCCTCGAGAGAAAGTCTAGTTTTGCCTTAGTAGCCCTTGTCTCTAGCTTTGGGTTTGAGATTGCCTTGATCATTGGAAGTATTCAACTCCCGTTTGGGCTCTCCTTTACTTCTAGTCTCCATTAATTTGGAGTCTTTATAAGAGTCTTGGGATGACATCTTTAAGCTTTGATATCCCATTAGGATATTTTCTTGGGCATCACTCATGAGGAATTGCTTCAAGATAGCAATCCTCGTAGCTTCTCATGTCTTGGGAGCTCTTCCTTGGGCTTCTATACTTTCCCACCATTGGAAATTAATCTTTTGGAGACATGTTCTATCTTTGAATATTCCAAGACATTGTTTTCTCCAAAAGTCATATCAAATTGATTGATGAAGGCCATTACTATGTGAATTGCTCCAAAAGTTCCATCATAGGTGAGAGGAGTGTGGTCGTTTTCCCCATCTTCCTTGAACTTTCTTAACTCCATACTAGGAGTTATTTTATATTTCCTTTTTCTTGGTGACATATCACTATTAGAGGTATGAGGAATTTCATCCCCATTCCTCTCTTTTGATAGCTTATAGCTCTTAGCATGTTTTGATACTTCCCTTCCAAGACCAAAGAGTTTCCTCTTCTTGAGGTCTTGCTAAAGAGATCTTGAAAGAACCCCTTATTTTTTGTCTATAGAAAGAAGACTATAAGATAAGCATTGTTGTTGAATCTTTTCTTATAGAGCAAGTTTGCTCTTTGTTGCTAGTTGAATCTTTACCACCAAGACCACTTTCATTACTTATAATATCATCGTACATTACATTTGAGTTGTCTATACTAGTCCTACTCTCTTGGTTATTTTCATTACTAAGTTATTTTTTTCTTAAACTCCAAAAACACTTCTTTATATCTAGCGTCTCAAATACCTATACCTAGGTGTAGAGCTTGGCTATTCACATAAGATAGATAGGTGGGCTTAAAATTGCTAGTGGCAAGGGATAGCTCCTTCTAAGGCTTTCTACTAGCTCAAATACCCATACCTAGGTGTAGAGCTTGGCTAATCACATAAGATAGATAGGTGGGCTTAACATTGCTAGTGGCAAGGGATAGCTCCTACCAAGGCCTTCTACTAGCTCAATAATGGTTAAAAACCATAGCCTTTTGGGATCCATTCTTAAGATTATAGCTCCTAATGGTGTGTGCCAATGTTGTTAATAGGTCTAATACAATCATACCTATTTTGTGTCTAAACCTCTACCCCTAAGTATAGATACTTAGGACCCCCTCTCCTTAGAAAAGGAAAGAGTAATCTTATGTTCTAATACTAATGTTACATTTATGGTATTATCATTTAAATTCTTGGTAGCGTAATGATTGCATGAAAGAGAATATGTTCATTTTACTCATTTATTTCATAATGTAGAAATTAAGTGTTGGGTTGGAGTCTATAAAGAACTTTTATTTAGCTAACGTGGCAATTTAGAATAACCACAAGAGAGAAAAAAAATTACAATGCAAATGACACAAACAATGAGGAAATCCCTAAAAAAATAACAATGCAAATGACACAAACAATGAGGAATAGCTATCATTCAACTCCTAAATGTGTGTGGGAGAGAGTCACACACATGCCATGCATCTCAAATCCCTTTTGAACTATGAATTGTCCTTGAATCAAGAGACCCCTACCTACTCACATGAGCAAGGCTACCCATGGCACACATAGGAACCCTAGCCACTTAGTCCTTGGCAAAAGTGGATTCTTTTAAAGGTAATTTGCATGTCTCTTTAGAGGCTGAATGAAACCTTTGCCCTAAGTTTTAACCTTAGCTCATAGCCTTTTCTCTCTTGTTCCCTTGTTTCCTCTTATTGGGTAGCCAGCTTTTGGGGGCCAATAGAATTCAATCAACACATTTCTTCCTAGAAGGTAAGAGAAGGGACACATGGCTACACACTTAGAAGGATACAACAAAGTAAATATGATTGGTTGTGTCACTTTTTAGACCATTGTACATGCAAATTTTTGAAATTTTGCATACACACAATATGTGTACAGTGTTTGCTCTTTGTTTATATAATTATTAAACTCACACAAAGAGTCTTTTAAACTCATACAATTCATGTTATTAAACTCATACAAAGAGTCTTTTAACAATACAATTCATGTTATCATTTTATCCATCTTGGTAATCTGATGATAGCAACATAACTCACCATACATACATGCAAATATGCTGGCTTATTGCCCTTTCTCCCAAGACCACAAGCACATGAGCAAGGCCAATTCTTGCCCATGGCATATAGGAACCCTAGCCACTTGGTCCTTGGCCATGGCCAGAGTGGATTCTTTTAAAGGTCCTTTGCATGTCTGTTTAGAGACTAAATGAAGTCTTTCACCCTAAGGTTTTAAACTTAGCTCATAGCCCTTTCTCCCTTGGGCCCCCTTGCCTTTAGGATCAAGACTTTGAATGCTAAAACCTACCTTTACGCTCATAGCCTTTTTCCTTTTGGTCCCCACCAATACTTTGGGCCCCTTACTATAAATGCTAAAGCTTCCTCCTATCTTATAGATTCACCTCTTGGTCTCCATACTTTGGACCATCTCTGTGAGTAAGGAAGCTTTCCTTGTTGTGTCTTTATTTCTTCTCATAGCCATCACCACACCTTTGTCCCCATACCTTTGGGTTGGAGCTATGAGTGCTAAATTAATTTCTCCTTGCTCCCCTTATTTTTTACTTTTCATAAATGACCAATTAACAATGGAAATTACTTTTGGAAAATAGGAAATTGATTTCTATGACATTTGTATATTTTAAAGTACCTTTTAAGGCCAATTTATCTTATAATATCATGTAGGGATGGAGGATGATTATATTTGATTTTTGTGTGTGTTTAGGTTATTTATGTGATAGGATTTTTTGAGGTCTTTTTATGCAACATTAACTTACTACATGAATCATGACTACGGTTTAGCCATGAATTTAGATCATCATGAATTGATAATGTGATAACGTATTGTAATGTACAACTATGCATGATGAGACTATCAACCCCAAGAGCTAGGGCTCTAGTTGCACAACATGAATAGCTATCATTCAATTCCTAAATTTGTGGGGGAGAGAGTTACACACATGCCATACATCTCAAATCCCTTTTGAATTATGAATTGTCCTCATTGAATCAAGAGACCCCTACCTTCCCACATGAGCAAGGCTACCGAATGCACATAGGAACCCTAGCCACTTAGTCCTTGGCAAAAGTGTATTCTTAAAGGTAATTTGCATGTCTCTTTAGAGGCTGAATGAAGCCTTTGCCCTAGGGTTTTAACCCTAGCTCATAGCCTTTTCTCTCTTGGGCCCTTGTTTCCTCTTATTGGCTAGCCAGCTTTTGGGCCAATAGGATTCAATCAACACATTTCTTCCTAGAAGGTAAGAGAAGGGAAACATGGCTACACACTTAGAAGGATACAACAAGGTAAACATGATTGCTTGAGTCACTTTTTAGACCATTTTACATGCAAATTTTTGAAATTTTGTATACACACAATGTGTGTATAGTGTTTTCTCTTTGTTTATAAAGGATACCTTGCCATAGTACAATATCTAGTGTTCATGTGTATGGATGAGCGTACTTGACTTGCTCTCAAAGAATGAAAATTGTATGGAAGTATTATGCTTCAATGTAAGCTCTTCTATACTACACTATTATACTAAGCTTAGGAATAATTGTATCTAGGAAATGCTTTTTTCTTGTAAAGGTATCTCTTATTCACACTCATCTTCCTCTCTCCATGATAGCTCTTTCTAACTATCACAGTGCTAAGGCCTTGGGATAGAGGTTTCTAAGTGAGCATAATATGTGCATGTATGGTACATGAAGCCATCATCTTCATGTCACCAAAGTAGACTCACAATTGCAAAGTTTTGTTGTAAAAAGGCTTTCATAAGAGAGCTTTATGAAACAACTCCTTTGGAGGAGAAATGGCTCCACCATTACTCATTTGTTGTCACTTGCATTGCTATTTCCTTTCTCTTATCTTGTGCCTTGTTAACTTGCATAAGGTTATTTAAATACCCCATCCTAACCCTTTTATTACTAGCTTAAGAAAGGATAAAATGAACACATTAACTCAATTACAACTGCCATATAACCAAAAGGATTAATTGAATCGAAAAATTCTATCATAACACTAGGTTTCTCTTTTCTTTCTAAGGGTGTCTTAAGTTTTGTATACATAGGGTTAGTTGCCTAGTTGCATTAGAGTACGTAAGCGTGGGACTTATGAACTACGTTATTGAGACCATCCTTGGTGGGGTATGGTGCACACTAGTGAGAGTTAATAATGGAACGCTACAAGGCTTGTGCCAATAGTTAACCATTATTGAGCTAGTATAAAGCTTGGTTAGGAAGCTACCCTTGGCAATTGGCAGTGTTAAGCACACCTTTTTATCCTTTTTGTGATTAACCAAGATCTAAAACTAGGTATAGATATTTTTAAGCTAGGTAAAAACAAAAGTGTTGGAGTCCAAAAAGAAAGAACTCTAATAAGTATGACACAAAATAACCAAGAGATTAGGATTATCATAGAGACAACATAGAACTCACACATGATCATGCATCTTATTGGCTTGTTAACTACTAAAAGTAACATGGCTTCAACAAGAAATGAACAAAATCTTACATTACAAGCCAAGGTCCAAACATCAACTTCAAGTACATGGTCTCCTTCCCATGGACCTTGAAGACAAGGCTCCTATGAGGCCTTGTTATGACATCTCAAAAGGAGGAAACCCTTTGGCTATGAAAGGTGATTTACTAAAAGAATATAGGCACCACAATCTCTCCAAGGAGAGAGATGAGAATGACACTCCTCATACCCCTGATAGTGAAAGGGCACCAACAAGAAGGAGGGAAAAATAGAGTCATCACCCTCCCAAAAGGAGGAGACCACATAATCCTACTTTTAACCTTGGATCAAAGAAAGGGGAAAAAAATAGGAGGAGGAGAAAGTGGAAAAGACATTCCTCACCATCTTCTCATTTTTCATCTTCATCCTCTTCATCCCAGCCATCCTCCCAAGATGAATGTAGTGATGCTCCATCAAGGAAAAGAAGGGAGTATCCTTCATAGATGTGGTCCTACAAGTTACAAAAGATTAGAGGAGGGAAAAGCACGACTTTTCTCATATATGATGGAATTTTTGGGGCCACCAACAAGGTGGTGGCCTCCATCAAGTAATCTAATGTAGCCTTTGGAGATAAGGCTTTTTAGATTCCTTCAAGCCATGCACTTTCAAAAGTCAGCTCCTCAATGGTGGACAAGTCAATGGGCCCAAGGGGAAACCTCAAAGACTTGGGTTATGAGTATTGCTATCATGAAGCAATTCCTCACAAGCAATGAGTGGGTTACATAATCCATTAGCAATTGGGCTAAGATAAAGGCCTTTTTCTCAAGTTTGAGGCCCTTCCACGCTCTACAAGCATCCTCAAAATCTTCGTGCATGTACTCTTTAATAAGTGTTGAAGCATCCGTTATAGGTACTCTTTAATTAGTGATGAAGCATCCATTAAAGATGAGCCTATTGCTTTAGGTCTCTTGAATATGCAAGGTTGCTGTGCTATGAAATTAGACCACACATATACATTGGTTGGCCAGAGCAATAAGACTTGCAAATGCATACGTAAAAACATATTGTGTAGATGTAGACATAGAAGCACCAGTACAAACTCTAGAGACTAACGTTGTCCATATATATATATATAGACACACACACACACACACACACACACACACATACATATATATATATATATAGAACTTTATTAAAAGTGGGAAACCTCTAATGGATGGAAAACCTACTTGAAAAGACACCTTTCCAGAAGTACAAACTATCCTAATCAAGCTCTAAAGACAAATGTAAGAAAGCTATAATAGTTCTTAAGGGATCTCATTCATGCCAAAGGAAAACTACAATGATTGTTGCAAATAGAATCTAAACTTCATGAAAATATAAAAAGAAGGTTGACCAAACATCATTTGATTTTGTAAGTTTCCTAGAAAAGCAAAAAAGGACCACATGAAAAGTCATAAGATCTAAGAGCTTGAGGAGGAATTCAAAATAACCAAAACTATCTTTCAAAGTTATGGGATGTAAAACATAGCCTAAAATATGTAGTGGCTTGTCAAATCAAATTTATGTAAAAGAGTCTCAAGTCAATGGGCACATCTTACACAGATCCTTGATGCATTAGGAGGAGATTCCCAAAAACATCCAAGATATTCTATCTCCACAAGACATCCCCATATAAATACTCTCTTTCAACAAGAGATGACTTCTCCAAATGCTTCACACTCTTTTAAGCCACCAGCTGTGGAGTTATGTAGATGCCATAAGTATAACAATGACCAGCAATCCAAGGGGAAGGTTGCATCTTTTGATAAACTTGTTAGCCAATATTTCCATTAAAGGAACTCATTTACCATCAACAAGTGTGAATACCTCTCTTCCTCAAGATAGGGGGAATTGAAAGTACCAAAGATAACATGGGGGAATTGAAAATACCAAAGATAACATGTCATTGGATGATATGCCATACTGGTCTATAATGCCATATCAATGCCAAATCTTATTATAGTATTTGGAAAATAAATAACTATGCTCGATCTTCTTATAGCATTTGGAAAACAAATAACTATGCCTTGATCAATCCAATCATAATTAAATTCTTATAAAAAATGAAATACACCTTATAAGATTTTTTTCCAACCAATGTTGAGAGAAGAAGACAATACAACCTAAGTTTTGAAGTCTTAATTACTTGTCCTATTTCCTTTGTCTTCCCTAACATATAGTATGTTATGACTTTTGAATTTGAGATAAGATGCGATGTAAAAGGACATCCATGTATATTCTTAATTTCCCATTTTCCACAAGTATTTTCCATCATAAATTGGCCATTTATGAAAAGTGAAAGATAACAAAACAAGGATAAATTAATTTAGCACTCATAGCTCCCCAACATGAAGGTATGAGGGCAAAAGGTGGAGATGTCTATGAGAAAGAATGAAGACCCAAAGAAAGCTTTCTTTCTTATAGAGGGTCCAGAGTATATAGACCAATTAGGTATATCTATGAGACAGGTGAAAGATTTAGCACTCATAGTTATGGTCTAAATGTGAAAGGGACCAAATGATAAAAAGACTATGAGTCTAATGGTGCGTTTGAGCACTCATAGTCTCGGTCCTAAGATAAGAGACCCAAGGGGGGAAAGACTATGAGCTAGGGTAAAAACCTAAGGGTAAAGGTTTCATTAATCCTCATAGAGGACTTGCAAAAGAACCTTAAAAGAATCTACTTTGGTCATGAGTCACGACAGTCACATGGGTAGGTAGGGGCCCTATGAGCTTAGGTCAAATTTTAGCCAAAACTAGAAGTTTTCTTCTCATGCATTTTAAGGGATGTTCACCATGGCCAATAGGCCTTTATATGAGGTCTTGGGCCAAAGATCCCCAATAACTAAAATGTGGTCCAATTGAAAAGTTGAAAGGGTGAAACAACTCGACAAGTGGGTATGCCACATGTCCACAAGGTATGCATGCATAAACTTGAGTTTGTCCCCTTGCATGCATGGATTGATTCATATACAAGGTGGCACACTCACATGGCTCCCTATCGGTGTGGCATCTACAAGCCCACAATTCCAAGCTCACTTTGCATGCTCCCATTGGTTAGCCACTTAAAAGCAGGGCAATCCACTCTTCTCTTAGAAGATAAGAGAAGGTAGTACACATTGCCCAAGGCTACACACATGAGAGGGAATGCATGCTCCCATTGGTTAGCCACTTTTTAATAAGCCAATAAAAGCAGGCCAATCCACTCTTCTCTTAAAAGATAAGAGAAGTTTAACATTGCCCAAGGCTACACACATGAGAGGGCATGCATGGTAAGGACAAAGATGGTTGGATGAGCCACCAGTTGGACCAGTCATCTTGCATACAAAAGTTTGCAATTTTGCATGCATGCTGGTGAGTTTGTGTGTGCACATTTTATGTATAAAAAGGCATCCTCACCTCACTACACAAGCTAATTTTCATGTGAAGGAACAATCATATACACTTAACAAATGCAAATCCTATGCAGGTCTTACGCTTCAAGCAAAGCCCTTCTCTGACTATGTATTATGCTATATAGGAAATACTCTTGTCTCATAAAGGTCTTTCTTATTCCCACTATTCTCCCTCATACCTTGCTAGCTCTCTCCACCTTTCAAGGTGCTTGAGGTCCTCAAACAGAGGGTTATAAACACACAAAATGCATGAATTCTTTGTGTATGATTTTTTTATCTTCATGCTATGTAAGTGGAAAAATGACAACAAGAACTGTATTTTAAAACGGTTATATTAAGGAGATCTATAATACAGTTTCCTTTGGAGGGACCGACTCCACCAGTCCTCATTGCTTGTGTCACTTGCATTTCTATTCTCCTTTATTTTCTGTGGTTATTTTAAGGGCCTTGTTAACTAGCTTAATGTTCCATCACAACACATTTATTTTTATCTAATAACAAAGATAAAATGAATATTTTAACTTTATTGCAATTGTTATGCCACAAAGAAGTTAATTTGTAAATAGAGTAATCATAACATTGGTATCAAAGCTCAGGTTTCTCTTTTGTTTCTTAAGAAGAGGGAGTCCTAGTTTATCTATACCTAGGGGTATAGGTCTATTTGTATAAGGTAAGATTTTTTGGAACTTATTAAAACTATGTTGTTGATGGTGGAGTATGGTGCACATCCTTGGGAACCATAGACTTAATCATGGATACCTATAAGGCTTGCCAAGAAGCTATCCCTTTACAATTGATATTGTTAAGCCCACCTCTCTATCTTTTATGAGTAGTCAAGATCTACAACTAAGTATAGATATCTAAAGCTATATAAAAAGGAAGTGTTGGAGTCCAAAAGAAAGAACTTAGTAAACAATGGCTGAAAATAACCAAGACAATAGGATTCACCTTAGTTATATAGACTTGACATATGGTGATGCCTCTAATGATGGTGGGTGTTGGCTTGTTAACTATCTAATCACAAGACTACAACAAGCCATGAACAACCCTCCATTTGCAAGCTAAGGTGCAATGCCAATTGCAAGTATATAGCCTACCAAATTTGAAGAAAGAGCTCCTACAAGGCCTCCTTGTGAGACCTCAAAAAGAGGAAACCCTTCAATAATGGAGGAGGATATGCTAAAGGATTATGGCTAATGTGAGCTATCCAATGAGAGGGGTCAGGAAGATACTCCTCATACCTCTAATAGTGAACATGCCCCAATAATAATAATGGAAAGGCATAGCCCTAGCCTTTCAAAAAGGAGGAGGTCATCTAGCCCTATTCCTAAACCAAATGCAAAGAAAGGGGAGAATAATCAAAAGATGAGAAAGAGGAGAAGGCACTCTTCACCATCCTCTCCTTCTTCATCTCAACTATCTTCCCAAGATGAATGGAGTCAAAGAAGTCAAGGAGAAGAGTCAAAAGGAGGAATCACCCTTCATGGAAGTGGTCCCATAATAAGTTAAGGAATGTAAAAGAAGGGGGGAATAACATCACCTTCCTCACCTATAATGGAACTCTTTGGGCTATTGATAAGGTGCTAGACTTCATCCATATGTAGCTTTTGAAGAAGAGTACTTTTCAAAGTCCTCTAAACTCTCCATGCATTCAAAATTCACTAAACTTTGCCACATCTCCATGCATTTCTCAAAATCATCTTAGCACGAAAATGTTGGGCAAGTCAACATGCCAAAGGGGAAGCCCCAAAGACATGGAGGGCCATGAGCATTTCTATCATGATACTATTATTGTCAAGCAACGTCAAAGACAAAGTCCTTTTCAAATGGCAAATCTTGATTATAAACACTCAAGAGTCTATCCATCGCACAAGTATATAGATAAGTTTTGGGATTTACATCTCCAAGCCATTATCTATAGAAGGATAGACTTTGCAAAAAGTAAAAGCAACAATTCTACATGGGCATCCCCAAGGATGAGTATGCAAACTCACAATAGCCCAAGGACATCTCGCTATCATACACCATACCATTGTTGTTTGCAACAAGTGGGCAAGAAGGGCTCCAAAGTGATGGATTTCAAAGAGCCCTATGAGCAAAAAGGGAAGCCTAGTACTTCCAAGGCTCCAACCTATACAAAGTGCAAAGCAAAGGAAAATGGCTATTGAGGTAAAGCTTGTCTTTCCACCAAGGAGATGGAGTGATGCTGTGCAAAGAAAATAAGTGCTTCAAATGTGGATAAAAGGGGCACCTCTCTTGGGCATGTCCCAAAAGGAGAGAACATTTTGGTCCTTGTATAGGAACAATCATTGAAGATCTTGAGGGGGATAAGTGCTTCAAATGTGGAGAAAAGGGGCACCTCTCTTGGGCATGTTCCAAGTAACTTTATTCCTATAGGCTGCCTTGTCCATATTTTTGCTAAGTAGATTTATCTTGAAGCTCACATGAAATGTGCACCATTCTCGCGTAGATCATCACAAGTGCTCTCTATGAGGTGTTTATTGTGAGAGAGTAGAGTGGAAGCAAATGAGAGAGAGTGTGTGTGGAGAGAGAGACAGAAGATCTAGAAATAGTGTTTGTATTCACTATGTACAGCATAAGCACAAGAGTGTTGGGTTACACTACAAGGGGGGGCTGCATGATAAATATACCTGCACCAACATTTAGAGCAGCAACAGAGCAAGCTAGGATCATGATGTTGTATGTCTCTCAGCACCTAATGTTGAGCAAGCAGAAAGGAGGTAAAGGTGCGAGGCTAGAGTCTTCTAAGGAATAGGCTTGGTCAACATATCTGTAGTATTCTCTATAGTGTGGGGCAATACTCCAAAGAAATATCTCCCACCAAAACCCACTCATGAACAAAGTGGCAATGGACATCAATGTGCTTAGTATGAGTGTGGAACATCGGGTTCTTGGCTATGGTGATGCAACTCTGATTGTCGCACTAAAGGAGTGTAGCACCTGTCTACTAAGGGAAGCCAAGCTCTCCAAGTAGCCTCCACAACCAAAGAAAGATCTCTTGCCATCATAGAAAAAGTGGTACTAGACCTCAATGTGCTTAGTACAAGTGTGGAACATCGAGTTCTTGGCTATGGTGATGCAACTCTGATTGTTACACTGAAGGAGTGTAGCACCTATCTGAGGGAAGCCAAGCTCTCCAAGTAGCTTCCATAACCAAATACCTTCATAAGCAATGTAGCAAGCTGCTCGATACTCTGTTGTTGTTGATGAAAGTGCAAGTGTCAGTTGGTTCACTCCATGAGATGGGATCAAACCCCATTGTGAACACCACCCCTATAGTAGATTGTCAGGGTTTGTCATCGACGGTTGTCAAGATTACCAGCCCAATCTGAATCACACCAGCCCTCAAGTGCACAACCCTTCAAGCTAGCGTAGAAGATGCCATGATCAAGAGTGCCACATATGTACCGAAGAGTAAATTGTGCACAATGCATGTGGCTTTGATGAGGCTTAGTGGAGAATGATCCAAGTAGTGAGACTATAAATGCAGATGGTCGAGAGTAGGCTAGCCAAACCAAACATCCCACCATCATACGATATAGGTCTAGGTCAATCGCTACTAGTGAAGAATCATCTACCAAAAGATTCTCTCCATTGTCAAGAGGTGTGCCAATGGATTTGCATCCATCCATGCCAAAGCTTGCTAGGATGAAAGCATACTTTTATTGTGAGAAGAAGATCCCCATAGGTGTCTATAGTAGATCTTGAAGCTGAGGAAGAAATGTAGCAAGCCAAGGTGTGTCATCTTGAATGAGCACTCCAAAGCCTCCATGAGTGCTCCAAAGCCTCCATGGTGTTCGAGACCTTAGTAGACCAAGATCTTGTGAAGATAAGATCATTGACGTATACAATCACAATAGCTACCAAAGACTCATGGGTGAAAACATAGTAGTTAGAATCCCCATGTGTACACCTCATGCCAATGCTGATGAATAAATCATCTATCTTTTTAGACCAAGTCTATGGAGCTTACTTAAGGCTGTAGAGTGATTTTTGTAGTTCCTTGCCTAGCGTCGTTATGCCAGGAGGTTGCTCCACATAGACTTCCATCTTCAATTCTCCATTGAGGAAGGCACTCTTCACGTCCATTTGGTATATTTGCTATCCATGATGAGTCAGCTTTTGCATGATTTTTTGGTTGAAGAAAGCTAAACCACTCCCTCATAGGAGTCATGTGGATGATTGCTTTGCTATCCACAATCCACAAGCCCACACATGAAGTAGTGAGAGATGCTTTAGTAGAGGTAATAAGTGTGTGTCCCTCAGTACTTGTGAGACTGTAGTGGATGCAAAGGCTTTATTGGTTGATATGTTTGCCTCATCCTTCTTCTTCTTTCTGCACTCAACCTCCTTGTACCCATTCTTATGATAATAGTGGCACTTGATGTCCTTGCTCTTCTTCTTCTTCTTCTTCTTCTTCTTCTTCTTCTCTTGGTTGTTGCCAGAGTTCAATGAACTCTACGTCTTGGTACTCAAAACCTTCACCTTTGCTCGCAGTGACTAAGGCTCCATTCACACCAAGTGGCCCGTCAGCTCATGCCTTGTAGTGACTCTCTATTTGCAATACTTGAGGTAGAATCTCCTCCCATGTGGGTGAGACAGATCAATGTGTCGACACCAAACTCTGAAAGAAAGAGTCAAAGCATTTTGGTAACTTCAAAAAAGAAGGAGGATGCCCATGCACTATGAAGCCATGTCACCTCCCACCATGATGAGGTCATCCCAGAGTTCTTGCATGCGTTGAGATAAGCTCCTCAAGGAGTTGAACTAAAGGATAGTGTATAACTCCTTCTCAAGGAAAATAAATCCCCCAAATGACTTGTCCTCAAACATCTCGATAATCTAGGCACCCAAAGCGCATGGGCATGCCTGGCATTTTGAAGCTCTAAAAAGCACTATATCATTAAGGTGAGTAGAAGGAAAATTTAGAGGTGTTAGTCATGATCCTCCCATTTCACCACTTGCTCAAGTGTGATGGCAGGGTTGGTCCCCCCATTTCGCCACTTGCTCGGGTGTGATGGCAAGGTTGGTCCCCCCATTTTGCCACTTGCTCGGGTGTGATGGCGAGGTTGGTCATCCGGCTTCACTCTATTTGTCATAGTCATCAACCACATCCATAGGTTGTTGAAGCAGATGATAGCCTCTACCTTGGTGAACCACACATGCTAGTTCGTGCTGTCCAGCTTTGCCATCTTCAAGAACATAGTGAACCCCTATGTTGTTGAAGAAGCCATATCTCTTGTCTTTCTTTCCTTGTCCGATGAGTCCATATGTATGTGCTGATGTGTCCCACAAGTCATTGAGCCCCCTCTCTGTTGATGTCAAACTAGAAGAACTAGTGCCAAGATCATCGTCCAAAACTCAGTTGTGGGCAAAAACACAAGCTAAACCTTGCACTGCAATAACGCAAACCAAAAAACACAGATTTTCATTAGTTGGCTAGAAAAACGTAGACTTACATGTGTTGGAGTTTCATCGATTGAAGTTGTGTTTGTTGTAGAAGATTGCGTTTGCTGAAATTGAAAAATGCAAATTTGCTTGTGTTTGTTGGGAAAACATAAGTTGTGTTAGTTGAACTTGGAGTCTAATACCATGTGAGAGAGAGTGGAGTAGAAACAAATGGGAGAGAGAGAGTAGATAGAGAGAGAGAGAGAGAGGCACAAGATTTGGAAATAGTGTTTGTATTCACTATGTACAACACTAGCACAAGAGTGTTGGTGGGTTACACTACAAGGGGGGGGGGGCTCCCCCCCCCCCCCCTTTATATACCAAAAACTCATGCAAGCTGACTTTGCTAAAGTCATGGGACAATGGCCTACATGATAAATATACCTGCACTAGCATTTAGAGCCACAACAAAGCACCCAAGCTAGGATTATGATGTTGTATGTCTAACATTTATTACAAAATAAAATAAAAAAGAAAATAAAAACAAAAAAGGGTTGTGACACATTTATATACATAATCAGGGGAAACAACCTCTTAAGGACAAAAAAAGTACCCTGGTACTCCTAAAGTCACTTCCCATTTGTTGACTACTATTTACACACCTATAGGGATGAGGATATAACATAGTCCCCAATCCATTGTGGATATTCATTATAATAGAATTCAAAATAAAGGAAAAATTGAAGCATAAAACAATGCTTGTAATGGATTTATCTTTAGGGTTTTATAATGTCTCCCCCTCACCTAGCATGTGTATGGCTTGGCTAGATGATTGTGTATGTGCATGGAATTTGAATGAATGTGTTTATGCACAAGCCTACAATGTGGCTCTATAGCATGATATAACAAAAATTGCATTAAGAATAGCATGTACAACATGGGGGTCTAAAGCTAAGGTGCTTAAGGGCTTTTTGATGGTGAGCCTTCCTATAGTTGGTTGGAGAAAGAGGGAGCCTTCTCTTTAATATTTACCTCACTTTTATCATTGATCTCCATTTTGGTTTCATCCTTTGTAGCTCGATGTAAATTTTGTTACTAAGTTGGGTTGGGAACCACAAGTTTGGCTTCAAAATTATTTGTTTGTGGTGTTTGTAGTAACCTTGAATGTAGTGGGAATGGTCCGTGAGGTCATTGGCTTTGGAACCCATTTCAAGAAGGCACTAGTTCTTGGAGAACACCACCTTGAAAATGAACTTGGGTCTCCAAATGTGAGTGACCTTCTATGGCAATTTTTGAGTAGAGGCTTTCTTCACTTTTAGATTTTTGGGGGAGCAAGTGGATGGCTATTGTTAGCATTTGGGAATCCACATTTGCTTCTTCTCGACTTGAGCCATTGACAATACTCATGAAAACCTAAATTTTTTTGGTAGCAACTACTTGACTCCTCTTGCTCAAATGTTTTGTGAAGAGTTGGGACTTTGTTTTTTATGGTAGTTGATCTTGATTTGAAATCCAAATTGTTCCACATTCTTGTTGAGCCTATATAATGTCCCTTGGGATCTAAATTTGCTTCTTTGGAGCCCATATTTTCATATGTGTGGGCTTTGAAAGAGATGGTTTTCAAGAATGAGGATGATTTTTCTTGGACCCTTTTTTGTAGCTTTTGTTGCATCCCATTGCAAGTTTTCTTTGTTGTTCTTCACTTTTAGAGTTTTGGAGCAAGTGGATGGCTATTGTTAGCATTTGGGAATCCACATTTGCTTCTTCTCGACTTGAGCCATTGATAATACTCATGAAAACCTAAATTTTTTTGGTAGCAACTACTTGACTCCTCTTGCTCAAATGTTTTGTGAAGAGTTGGGACTTTGATTTTTATGGTAGTTGATCTTGATTTGAAATCCAAATTGTTCCACATTCTTGTTGAGCCTATATAATGTCCCTTGGGATCTAAATTTGCTTCTTTGGAGCCCATATTTTCATATGTGTGGGCTTTGAAAGAGATGGTTTTCAAGAATGAGGATGATTTTTCTTGGACCCTTTTTTGTAGCTTTTGTTGCATCCCATTGCAAGTTTTCTTTGTTGTTTTGATTGACCTTATTGTGGCATTTAGGGGTTTTCTTGTGAGCTAACATGAGTACCCAAACTTGCTTTGAATTTCAGATAAGCACATACTTCGATATCCAAGCCTTAGACACTTTCTCTTTTCTTTTTGCAAAGATTTTGTGGTTTCTAGCTTGGATATGTTACCTTTAATTATTTGTCTCTTGGGGATCCAAATATGTTTTGAAGCAATTTTTGAGATGGCAAGTGAAGAGGTTGATGGGATTTGTTTGAGGATGGCTCTTTACTTCTTGATCTATTATTTTTCTAACCCATATCTATGAGTACATTGGAGGTATACCGGGGTTTTAGATTTGTTGGAGGTAGATTTGATTACTGCTTCTTCATGTTTTGACTCACTTGTGGAACAAGTAAACCTACCTTCTCACTATCATCCCCCTTATGTTCTACCAACAATTCATAATCATAGTTGAGAGAAAAGTCTACATAAGATGTCTTTGATCCATTCTTGAAGTAAACTCTTTGTCATTCTCCTAGTAAACATTATTCCTTCTTTTTCACATCTTTCCAAGTATGATTCATGCCATTGAGGTATGTGGACATTGAATATGGAATTTGTTTTTGCATTCAATGTCATTGATATCTACATATCCCATTGTGTGGATATTTTCTCTTGAATATTCGATTTTGTTTTGCTGGCACTAATTGAACTCTATTCAATTGTTTGAAAATCCCATTGAGTTAGGTAAACGTAGAATATGGAACTTGTTTTTGCATGCCATTAAGGTATGATTCATGCCATTGAGGTATGTGGACATAGAATATGGAACTTGGTTTTGCATTCAATGTCATTGATATCTACATATCCCATTGTGTGGATATTTTCTCTTCAATATTCGATTTTGTTTTGCTGGCACTAATTGAACTCCATTCAATTTTTTCAAAATCCCATAGTCCATGGAGTTGTGGTAGGTACTTGAATCTAGCAATGCACATTAAGATCTTTTGTTCCTTCCTTTATGCCCAAGCTCCTCCCTCTTGGGATGTGATCTAGGAGGAAGGCTTGGTGAACTCCTCCTTTAAGAAGGGCTAGGGCTATGCCTTGCCCTTCTTCTCCTTGGAGCTTGCTCACTATTAGAGGTATGAGGAGTGTCTTCCTCATCCCTCTCCTTTGATGGAGCACCTTGCCCATTGTCAATGAGCGCATCTTCCTCCTTTAAGGAAAGATTTCCTCTTTTTGAGTGCTCTTCAAGAGCCCTCAAAGGAATCTTTTCTTCCATGTCACTTGGAAGAAGTCCATGCGCTTGCATCTGATGATGGACCTCACTTTGTAAAGCTGGGTTGCTCATGGCTTGTTGAAGATGAGTAACTAAATAATTAACAAGCCAACACCTAGCATTAGATGCATCATCTTGAGTTAAATCTATGTTGTTTATACTTATCCTACTCTCTTGGTTAATTTCAGCCATGCTAGTTAAGTTCCTTCTTTAAAAACTCCAAATACACTTCTTTCATATCTAGCTTAAAAGGGTATCTACACCTAGAAGTAGAGCTTGGCTAGTCACAAAAGATAGTAGGTGAGCTTAACAGTGCCGGTGTCCAAGGGATAGCTCCTACCAGGCTTTCTACTAGCTCAATAATTTTGGGCTCCATTATTAAGACCATAGCTCTCGGTGGTGTGTGCCATACCCACCATAGATGGGCTTGAAACACGTAGTTAATAAGTCTCACACTTTTAACTATCCTAGATGACGAGACCTCTACCCCTAAGTATAGATACTTAGGACCCCCTCTCCTTAAGAAAGGAAAGAGAAACCTTAAGCTCTGATACCAATGTTACGGGAGCTAAGCTAATACAAATTAACTTGACGATTGCACATCATTTGTAACATCATTTGCTTAGCCATTTGAAACACTGTTATATTAGCTAGATAGTAAGTGCTTGGTTGGAGTAAACAAAGGACTTAATTAACTTGACATGGCATAAAGAAAATAACAACACAAGAGATGGAAAAAGTAAAATGCAAGTGGACAAGCATAGAGGACCGGAATTCACATGGAGCCGGTCCCTCCCTCCAAAGGAAATTGGATTATTTCAACTCTTATGAGTCTTTTAAATACAATGTTTGGATCCTTTCAATCCTTCTTTGGTAGTATGGCAATAGCAATACCATACACCATGCAAGCATGCATCATGACCAAGTTGCCCTCTGTCCCAAGGCCTCAAGCACCTTCAAAGGTGGAGAGAGCTAGCAGGGAGCGAGGGAGATGAGTGGGCATGAGAGAGTACCTTCTACAAGACAAGAGTATTGACTAGATACAACTAGTCATAGCTTGCATAATACATAATAGAGAAGAGCATAGCATGAAGCAAAATGCCTTGCATAGGATTTGCATTCCTTGTGCAAGAGTAGGCTTGTTCAAACACATGAACACTAGAGTGTGTAATGAAGTGAAGTGGTCCTTTTATAGCTTGAGATCACTCACAACACACACATGCAAAGACTCGTGATTTTTTGGCATCCTGATTGGTCCAAAAAGGTGGCTCATCCAATCAGCATGCAGTAGCTCATGCACCCCTCCTCTTAATTGTGTGCTATCCAAAGGCTATTGCTGCATAATGGTGGCTAGCCAATAAATGGCTCTGGGATGGTGGGCTAGTCTTTAAAATTGGTAGGCTACCCTTTTCTCATTGGTCGAAGAAAGTGGCTGGCCAATAGGTTAATGCTTAGTAGACATGCAATGGTGGGCTTGACCATGTGAGTCCACCCCTTATCTTTATAAGTGGTGGGCTATCCTTCCCTTATTGGTCCAAAAAAGTGGCTGGCCAATAATTTAAATGTGCAATGGTGGGCTACTAGATGCCACATATGAAATATGTTTTATGCATATTAAATTAGTGCATGAAAATTCTTGCAACTGCCACATATGCAAACACGTTTTTCAACATGCAAGCATGATGTCATGTGGTATGCACACACATACCTTTGCACGTACCCTTTACCTTATAAATCAATATTAATGTATGTGCACCCTGTTAACCCTAGGGATCTGTTTAGCCCTTTTTCAAGGTCAAAATAAATAAATTAATTAACCTTGACCCGGCCATTGGTTTCCAGACTTTTAAATACATAAAATATATAAAAATTAAACCCTGCTATTTTTGGCCAAATTTTGACCTAAGTTGTTAGGGTTCCTACTTGCCCGCATGAGCAACCCCAATGTTTGCCCATGGCACGTGGGACTCCTAACCACTCAGACTATGGCCTTTTTGGATTCTTTTAAAGGTCTTTTCCTTATCCTTTGGGGGCTGAATGAAGCGTTTATCCTAAGGTTTTAACCTAGCTCATAGTCTTTTCTCCCTTAGGTCCCCTTACCTAAAGGATCGAGATTATGAATGTTAAAACCAAGCTTTATTACTTATAACCTTTGTCCCACTTTATGGGGACCGTTGTTATGAGTAATATAGCTCTTTTGGGTCTTCGTTCCTTCTCATAATAGTCTCCCTTCTTGCCCTGATGGCTGGAGATATGAGTGCTAAATTAATTTCTCTTGGATCCTATATTTTCCACTTCTCATAAATGGCCAATTTATGATGGAAAATACTTTAGGAAAGAATGAAATTAATTTTCATGACATAACCAGTTTAGTAAACAAGATCTGGTCAAAAAGTCTATCAAGGCTCATCATATAGCTACCCTCTTTATCTTTCAAATATTCAAGTATCATGGCTTACCAGAGTCCATAGTATCTGATACAGACCCAAGAATGACAAGTAATATTTGGAAAGGTCTCTTTGAAAATTTGGGTACTAAATTCAATTTCTCTTTGGCCTATTATCCCCAAACGGATGGCCAAAGAAAAATTGCAAATTCTACCATTCTTGATCTACTCAAAGCCTATGTGACAAAGGTAGATCAAAGGGATCAATGGGAAAGGCATTTGCCTTTGCTTGAGTATGCATATAATAACATTATACATACGTCAATAGGCAAGGCATCCTTTGACCAAACTCCCATTGATAGCTAAGCAATTTGGGCATGTATTTGCTGTTGATGAGTATAGCCATGATCTTAAAGAATATTTTATAAAGATTAAAGAGGCTATAGCTACAACGTAGCAAAAGCAAAAGGCCGCTACTGATAAGCACAGAAGAGCCTTAGCCTTCAAAGAAAATGAATGGGTCTTGCTAAAGTTCCCTAGAGCTCGTTTAAGTTTTAGAATGGGAAAGGGAAAGCAAGGTCACCCTACGGGCCATCAAAAGTACTATGCCAAATTGACTAAAAGGTATTATGGCCCTTTTTAAGTACAAAAAAGAATTACTGAAATGGCTTATAAGTTAAGGTTACCAACAAGAAGTTGGCTAATACATAATGCACTTCATGAAAGCCTTCTTAAACCTTATAAGGGTGAACCACCCAAAGATTCAATCATTGAAGAACCTCTTGAATTTGAAGGCCAAGAAGAAATTTTATAGCGTGAAAGCATCTTAAAGTATAAGGATAAAATTCTTAGAAGTGGTAAGATTATTAAGAACTATCCCTTTGAAGATGCTAGATGGATGCAAGACATTCAATTAAAAGATTTTCCAAACCTTGTAAATTTCCAAAGGTAGGAGTAGGTTTGTAAAAAGGTTGATAAAGACTAGAAATTTTGTCTAAATTGACTTTGAAAATTTCTTTTTTTTTTAAAGTACCAAGTACATGCATGTATAAGACATGCTTGCGATAGCCATGTCTTCCAAGCATCAAGTAGATTTTTCCACGCTACTTGAAAGGTATAAGGGCTACAAGCTTGTGGCAGCAAAATCTCCCAAGCACCAAATGGGATTAATCACCCATTATGGTAGAAGTCAATGGGGTAAAAAGGGATCCTCTACCCAAATGCAAAAAAGACTAAGCATGACGTAATTTTCTATAAGCCATAGTCGAGGATGACTATGATCTTAAAGAGAGTAATGTCATAAAAATTAATTTCTTATCTCTCCTTAAGTATTTTCCATCATAAATTTGCCATTTATTAAAAGTGGAAAATATGGAAGCAAAGAGAAATTACTTTAGTACTCATAGATATAGCCCAAAAGTAATAGGGCAAAAGTGGAGACTACTATGAGAAGGAATGAAGACCCAAAAGAGCTTGAACACTCATAGTAGGGGTCCATATGTAATGGACCAAAGGACATGAGTATAAAACTAGGTTTTAACCTTCATAGTTAATTCGATCCTTTAGGTAAGGGGACCCAAGGGGGAAAAAGACTATGAACTAGGATAAAACTCTAGGGTAAAAGCATCATTCAGCCTCCAAAAGGATAGGTAAAAGGCCTTTAAAAGAATCCATAATAGATCAAGACTAAGTGGCTAGGAGTCCTACATGCCATGGTCTTGATCATGCGGATTTCGGCCAAAAATAGTAGGTTTTGTTTTCCATATAATTTAAGCACCACAAGGTTAGAAAACCATTGGGAGGTTTTGTTTTCTTGAATGGAGATCTATCTTCATAAAATAGCTTGCTCCATGGAGTTGATGATCAAAAAAATCATCTACCGATACTTATTCTTAATAGTAACCGAATTTAAATCACGATAATCCACATACATGTGTATGGTGCCGTCTTTATTTTTCACAATAATATTGGTGATGCCCATGACGAAGAACTTGGTCTACAAATCCTCGACCTATATAATCAAGGAGTTGTTTTTCAACCTCAATAGCTTCACTTTGACTTCTCCGATATGAACGTTTACTTATGGGCTTAGTGCCAAGAATAAGATCAGTACCATGATCCGTGGCACATTCAGGAGGAAGCCCCGTAGGCAACTCATTAGGAAATACATCTTGGCATTCCCTAAACCACTCCTGAAATTGTATACTTATATGTGGTAATACCATAGAATTGGCAATGTTCGTTCGTAACATTGTGGGAAGTAGTGACCATGGTAATACCATAGAATTGGCAATGTTCATAAGAAGTAGCGACCATGGTCGTTTCATGTGCATCAGATTGAATGTTCTTAACTTTTTCATTATGTAGAATGTTCTTAACATGTGTATTGTTTGTAACAGAGTTGTGTGTTGCAATGTTCTTAACATGTGCATTGTTCTTAACATAAGTTGCAATGTGCGTAATTTGCAATGTTCATAACATATGCATTAGATTGAACAACAAGTGGGTCATCATATGATGACCTTTGAGAATCATTGCTACTGGTAGCAATAGCATGACATTCATGACTTGAACCTTGTTCAAAACTTGTATTATCATGACTTTCATGATTTAACTTTCGAGAACCATGTTCAATACACAACATTTCATCAGGTCTTACAAGGAGTAACAAAGGAAAGCATCTATTAATTCATCATATCAATGGGGATGTGGGAATAGTCTTTTCTCCTAAAAGCAACACATTAATGCCACTCACGTCAGAGTTATGCTCATAGCTTCTCTTCAAGGAGGGTCCTAATCCATGCAACCACTCATGACTCAACACCACATAAGCCCTATCCATGTTCATAACATGAAAATCAAGATGCATCGTATGACCTTGAATTTCCAATGGGACTTGGGAAACACATGTATCCCAAAGTTGATGAGCAGATTGCATATCTACTTTATAGGCATGGTCACGAGCTAGCTTTAATTTCTTCACTATCCTATAGTTTAAGATATTATGGGATGCTCCATCATCTATCAAGATACGCACCCTGCGCCCCTTGATAGAGCTATGCATCATCACCAGATTTTTTTCATGCAAACGTTTAGTGAAAAATGTTCAATGATTGGCATCATCAGCCTTCAAATTTATTCAAGGGTCGATTAGGCCGTTGAATTCGTTCCTGTCTACTAGATCAAGATTTGGAGCTTGATTCATGTCCCTCATAGGAACATAAGGTATAGGATTAACCAAGTAAGCCAAGGAGCCTTCACTTGAAGTCAAAGAGATATGATCTTCGACGAGTAGTTCACCTGTCATGGTTTTCCATGGTCGGAATGAAGAAACGCGCTACTATATGAGATCAAGAAGAGAATGCACTGGAATAGTAAGTGTGTTGACATGCACATCATGGCCATAATATGGTCTAACTCCCTTTGTAGGTTTTATTTGTGATATAGTCTAGAATTATAAAACATACAACTTATCATGCTTACTACTCCTATGGACAACTTCGAAGAGTAGGTGACATATATTATTGCAGCCTCTTATGGTTGGGCGCTTGTACCACTTCCGGTAAAAGTGGCTTTTGTCATAGCCCCCCTCATCCTTGAGAAGCAAAAAGAATGCTTCTCGTCTCCAAAAGTTTGCGCAGCTACACGGCGAGAGAATCACGAGTAACAAAAGAATTTGGACGGTGCTGTTGCAAAATAAAGTGTCCACACATGCGATGGCCTTTCCCACGCGAGGCAAGCAAGCGAAAAAAGAGAGAATTCGGATGGTGATGTTGCAAAATAAAGTGTCCCCAACACATGCGATGGGTGGCCTTTCCCAGGCGAGGCAAGCAAGCAAAAAAAGAGAGAATTTGGACGGTGATGTTGCAAAATAAAGTGTCCCCAAAGTTAACCTTGTTTGTAGATGCGAAAAAAGGGGGAGCCTGGTTAAACTTGTTAGAGGATTGCCTGGGATTGAAGTTGCAAAATAAAGAAAGTGTCCCCAAAGTTAACCTTTTGTTTGCGGAAGGAAGTGAGAAAAGGGGGAGGCCTGGTAAACCTTGTAAGAGGAATGCCTGGGTTTGAACTCAGGCTGCCAGAGCCAGAGGCCCATGGCTTTCGTGTCGAGCTACAAGACCAGCCCATGGCTTTTGTGTCGAGCTACAGAAATTGCATGAATATGAAAATCATCTTTTGGGACCGGGCTCTTTTAGGATAGTATAGCATATTAAAATGACACCCCTAGTCTTGCCATATACATTGTGACACCATAGAATTGCATCAAAACCTCGATCAGTCGTGTTTGACTGCAATGCATATGTGCATGTAAGGGGACAAACCAAACAATACAAAATTTCATGTGAAAGGAAACGGAATATTTGTTGGGTTTTCCTCTTGGAAAAAAGGTTACTAGCTCGTGCTAGTACCAAATTGGGAGAAATGTTGTGTTTCATGAGATGAGTAGTTAGTTCAATGTCTTTAATGACATTGACATTGATTTTAAATCACAACTTCTAGAACATAAAAGATCTGCAATCCAAGTCACTCCTCTTGATTCTTGATTAGAAAAATTGGAGCATGTACAAGTTTCTCTGAATGTATCTCTTGAAAAGGTCACCATTCCTTCATACTAGATGTAGTTTTCTCATAGGCATTCTTGCGCTGGAGAGAGAGAGAGAGAGAGAGAGAGAGAGAGAGTGTGTGTTACATGTCTATATTTATGTGTACACACATGTATAACACCCCATTAGGTTTTTTTGTGCAAACGTTTAGTGACATTTCTCAATTCGTAGCATGAGCCTTCAAATTTATTCAAGGGTCGATTAGGCTATGCTACTAGATGAAGATTTGGAGCTTCGCTCATAGGAACATCAAGTATAGGATTAACCAAGTTAGCCACGGAGCCTTTACTTGAAGTCAAAAAAATATGATCTTCGAGTAGTTCACCTGTCATGGTTTTCCATGGTCTGAATAAAAGAACGCGCTACTGTATGAGATGAGGAAGAGAATGCATTGGAATAGTAAGTGTGTTCACATGCTCATCATGGCCATAATATGGTGACCAATTTTCTGACTCCCTTTGTAGGTTTTATTGTGATATGCCCACCTTTAGTCTAGAATTTTAAAACATACAACTTATCCTGCCTACTACTGCTATCGACAACTTTGAAGAGTAGGTGACATATGTTATGCAGCCGCTTACAGGTCCTGGTACCACTTCTGAAAGGAACAACGGTTATAAGTGGCTTTTGTCATAGCCTTGAGTCTTGAGAAGCATTCTGAGCCTTAAGAAAAGAATGCTTCTCGTCTCCAGAAATTTCCACCACTATGTGAAGAAGACAATGGGAGAGAATAATGAGCAACATAAGAATTTGGACGGCGATGTTGCCTAATAAAGTGTTCAACACAAGGGGGTGCTCCCCAAAATGTAGAGATAGCATACCTTCTCACCATGTGGTTGCTTAAGTGGCTTTCATCTTTCCCGCGCAAAAGGCTTGGTAATCCTTGAAGGATGGGGGGATGGAACTCGGGCTAGAAACTAATAATTTTTTGATTAAATAATCAAAAATTTGCATTATTTATGTACAGCTCATAACTCACACCTATAAGATATTCAATATGGCATGTATCCTTACACTTTGATGCTACATCTATAAGCACAATAGAGAATGGGCTAATGGTCCCAATAGATTTGATCACACGAGCTCAATCTGCAAAAGATGGAGTGAATAATGGAAATATCATGGTAAAATCCTCTAGCCAGGGGCATAAGGGCTACATGGGCTAGAGAAAATGCTATAAATATAGAATAAATGGCTGCTTAAGTGAATATGAGAATATATCAAAGCCCAATGATGAGACAAGCTAGACAAAATCTACTCTAAGAGAGGCAAAAAATCACAAAGTGCATAATGTCAATATGGGAGAAGTGTGCTACTTGAAAATATTATTAAGCCTTGAATGGCTTGGATGCTTGGAATGTGGACTAAAGCCCCATTAGACTCAAGAGAAAAGGAGGAGAGAAGCCTTTTAGAGACTAACTCAATGAGCCTAGAAATTGAGATATCTACAAAACGAGATTTAAGAGAACCAACACTAGATTTGAGGAAACAGTACATGAATCTAAGAAAGAAACACAATAGATATCATATAAAATAATTTCCCATCACTCATAGCTCTAGCCCAAATGTACAAAGGCACAAGTGGAGACGGCTATGAGAAGGAATGAAGACATTGAAGAAACTTTCTTTCTCATAGAGGGTCCAAAGTATTTTGACTAAAGGGGTATTCATTCATGCTTGCATTCATTCATTCATTCATAGGCACACACACACACACACACACACAGATATATATATATATATATATATATATATATATATATGTATGTATGTATGTATGTATGTATGTATGTATGTATGTATGTAGGTATGTATGTATGTACATACATACATACATACATACATACATACATACATATATATATATATATATATATATATGCATACATACCTACATACACAAATAGTTATTTGTATGTGATTTAAATGTCCAAGGCACATGCTAATAAGGGCTTTCAAAAAATTGAAGGAAGTGTGTGTGTGTGTACTGCTTTTGGTACATTTCAATAAATTTTTGGAGGGAGAGAGAGAGAGAGAGAGAGAGAGAGAGAGAGAGAGAGAGAATGTGTATGTGCATGTGTCGTAGGTGCCATGGGAGGCCCTACTAACTTAGGTCAAATTTTTGGCCTAAAGTAGCAAGTTTTACTTTTCATGTAATGTAAGCACCTCAATGCCACAAACCCATGGGGAGGTCACGGGGATTGAATTTACCCACTAGGGCCTCGTATAAGGCCAGAAGGGTGTTCAAGGCCAAAATGGGCACATATAATATCAATGCTCCCAAAGCTAAAGGTAAAGGGTGGAGCCAGTAGGTTGGTGGGGATTCCACATGCCCTCAGATCATGCATGCACAAACTTGAGGTTGCCTATGTGGCATGCAAAGATATTTTGGTGCAAAAGATGGCACACTCAGTTCACCTCCTACACATGTGGCATCCAAAAGTCACCATCTCTCATGCTCACAAAGCATAAGGCTATTGGCTAGCCACGTTTCAAGCCAATAAGAACATAATAGCCCACCATATAAGTAGGAAAGAGGGGATACACATGGAACAGCCTACACACAAGAGAGGGGGTGCACGGGCTAGCTAGAGATGATTGGTTGAGCAACCTTTTGGACCAATGATCTTGCACACAAAATTTCAAAATTTTGCATGTGTGTGTGTGAGTGCATCTCATGCATAAAATGAGATACTCACCTCACTACACAAGGCAATGTTCAATGCAAGGTTTGTTGCTTAATGTACGTGCACATGAAAAAGCCTACACTTGCAAAATAGGAGTGCAAATCCTATGCAAGTTCATGGTACAAGTTGTGCTCTTCTTTATTATGTATTATGCTAAGCCAGTGATAAGTAGGAGTACTCATGTCTTGTAAAGGTACTTCTTCTTCCCACTCATCTCCCTTGCTCCCTACTAGCTCTCTCCACCTTTGAAGGTGCTTGATGTCTTGGGACAGAGGGCAACTTGTAAGAAAGACTCTTGTATGAGTTTAGTAATACAATTTCCTTTGGAGGGGGGACCGCCTCCATGAGAATCTCGGTCCTCATTTTTGTGTCACTTGCATTCTTATTTTCCTTTCTCTCTTGTAGTTATTTCAAAGTGCCATAATAACTAAATGAAAGTTTTTTGTAGACTCCTAACCACCACCTAGATTCTAGCTTATATGAGTAGTAAAATACACTAAAAGAACATATTAACTTTCTTGCAACTATTATGCAATTAAGAAGTTAATTGTTTGAGTACCAAGTACGTAACATTGGTATCAGAGCATTTGGTTACTCATTCCTTTCTTAAGGAGAGGGGGTCCTAAGTATCTAAGCTTAGGGGTAGAGGTCTAGGCAATTAGGATAAGATTGTGTGGAACTTATTCACTACATGTTTCAAGCCCAATCTACGGTGGGTATGGCACACACTGTTGAGAGCTATGATCTTAATAATGGAGCCCAAAAGGCTTATTGAGCTAGTAGAAAGCATGGCAGGAGCTATCCCTTGACACTATTAAGGCCACCTATCTATCTTATGTGACCAACCAAGATCTAAACTTAAGAATAGATGTTTGTGAAGCTAGATATAAGAAGTGTTTTTGGAGTTTTAGAAGAAAGAACTTAGCAAGCTATGGCTAAAAATAATCAAGTGAGTAGGTCTAGCATAGGCAATTCAAAACACATGCAAGATGCTAACATAGGAGATGAAACTAGGCTTGTTAATCTCTTTTGGTGAAGCTACAACTAGCAAAGAGTATGCCAACTTTACGAGGGAGAAATTATCACCAACTTTTAGCTAATGATCTTCTCCCTATAGGCCAAAAATAAGGGGTTCCTTTGAGATTTCTTGGTGAGACCTTAAGAAAGGAAACTCTTTGGTCTTGAAAGGGGAAGCATGAAAAGATGTTAAGAGTTATGAACTATCAAAAGAAAGGAAGGGGGAGATTGAGTGCTATCCTCCTTGCTATAGCAACAAACAAGGACATGTCTCTCATGAAAAACATGATCCTCCTAGAGCTTCAAATGTGTAAGCTCTAAAAGAGGAAGATCATTACAAAGGATCACCTCTCCCAAGCTAGAATCTCATAATTTTGAGATGTGGATAATAAGGAAGCGAAAAAAGCTTTCAAAGGAAAAGAGAAAATCAATATTCCTTTGAAAAGAAAGCTCCAGCTTTATGTACAAGCTTATCAAGATAAATAACATTTATTTATCTCCCCACTCGAAGTTGAAGATGTTATCATAGGGCTACCATGATTGCATGGCTCCCACTATGAAGTTTCCACAAAAAAGATTATATTTTACCCATCATCATTTACCCATGGGAATAAAGAGATCATACTTGATCTTAATAGTGCTATCAGCACTATAAACCTTGTATAAACTCAAAGCAGTTGAAAAAAAAAATTTCTCTTGTCACAAGATTTGGATTAAAGAGTTTAGAGGAAAGGAATGGAAGTCTCAAAGTGTAATAGTTAAATAGTGTGAAAAAAATTAGAGTTATCTAAATTCCTATGTGAAGTTCTACATGTCCTTTTGCAAGATCTCCTATGGAGTTATCTCCTTAAAGAGGATAAGATGTAATGGAGTTAGAATTTAGCTCAGTGCCTAAGCAAACTCCTTATTGAGTTCTCTAAACTCAATAAAAAGGAGATCATGGGGCAAATCTTGCTTACCAACTTTCTTGGTACAAAGGAAAGATGGTACCATGAATGTGGGAAGATCATAGTGCAAAATTAACCCTTAAGAGTAAATTCCCTCTTTCAAGGATGGAAAATTTATTCCAAAAAGTTATCATCACCTTAATGGTATAGACCTTAAAAAGAGGTTAAAGTTGATGCAAAAGAAATATTCATAAGATAGCCTTTCATATCATGTTTTGGCTTATATGAATATTGATCCTATAAGAACATCATGGATGAGTCAAAAAGTTGATGGAGAAGATGTTCAAGGACCACATCCTTACGTGATCTTGACGTAATGATCATCGACTCAAAGATCCAGGAAGGGTTAACTTTGTACTATGATCTTCCCACATCTATAGGTACTTTCTCTCCTTTGTACTAGAGCCAAGTGGATAAACAAGATGGAGAATAATTTATTCTTATCATCTCCAAGCTCATCCATTTGCCTCTTAACATCCTTTTTATTGAGTATAAAGAACTCAATAAGGAATTTTCTTAGGCAATGAGATAAATTATAAGTCCATTGCATGATCTTCTTATCCTCTTTTAGGAGGTAAGTCCTAAAAGAGGATAAATCCATTGCATGATCTTCTTATCCTATTTTAGTAGGTAACTCCATAGGAGATCTTGCAAAATAGACATATAAACTTATAAACACTTATTTCATTAATTTTGGACTCATATGTCTACTTTTGGACTATTCCTTAAAATCCTTCCCAACTGAAAAGTTTACTTTATGAAACTGTCATTCGAGAATCAAAAGTTTACTTTCTGGCACTATCATTTTCACATAAGACATTTCAAAATATCTCTCTACAATGTTGTACAAATAATGCAAACACTACTATTAAATCCTAAATTTGTATTTCTTGTTTATAAGAATCATATTCTTAAAATAAAAAATCCGAGTTATTAGTTTAAATCCATGAAAAACCATGCTATTGAGGATTCACAACATTTTAAAAATGTATACATAAGAGACCTGTAAGACTCTTTTTACTTTCAATGCAGAAAACTATAACACTCTTGAATATTCAAGAAATTAAAAGGTTTATATACACATGAGACATGATGGAAGCCTCTTTTGTACTCCAAAAAATAGCAATAGCTATGCCTGCAATTTTACATTATCATGTCATAAGTTTTACAACAAATATTGCTCTGGATGAGTCTTTGTACAAAGGATCTCCTGTGGCCTTTTCAATAATTTAATTTTTCCTTTACAATGAGTTTAGTACAAATGGGCGATCCAAACATTTGCTTGTTTGAATGTCCTTTTCTATCATGATCACAGAAATGAGCGATCCAAACATTTGCTTGTTCAGAATGTCCTTTCTGTCGTCACTTGTCGCTTGGGTGACATCTTCATTCACTCTCATCTGACAACCACCACCACCTTCACTCTTTCTCGATATTTGAATGGTGTTATCATGGGCATTCTTCATTTGCGCTATCTCCTTCTACTTCCTCCCGGGCGAGCATCTTTGTGAACTCTGTAATGTGCGTAATAATTGGTTGCGGTAATTTTATTTTGTCTTCTACATCATACCCCATGTGCTTCTTTGTTTTCTTTGACCTTGATTTCCAGGATACTATGACTGTCTCTGTGGAAAGTCTTGAAATTGCTTCATGGTTTGGGACCCATTCCTTTTTCAAACAACTACTATACAATGTACTGTTATCTTGGTTCTCCTTCCTGCCCCTTGGCTCATACCATACCGCTGTAAATGTTGTAGCTCTCTCCCGGTCATCCATGCTCACGTCAACTACTTTTGCAACCCAAAACTTCACATTCTCATGTTCATCATCCGATGGTCGAACTGCAACAAAACAATGGACATCTATGTCTATTTGTGGCATAAACTCTCTCTTCTTGGGTCCACAATATGGACGTGGGAGCAACGATTCAAACTCATTTTCAAAGAGACCACATGCTGGACGCAAGTCATTACCAACATTTGGCCAAAATAAAGGCCGTTCTGCCTTAATATCATCTTCTCGCATTTTTGCAAGGTCCTTTATCAATTGGTAGGTCTTGCTAATTACAACAGTAGTGTGTTCCTTCCAAGAGGGCTTCCAATCAGGAAATCTCCGGAGCATTTCCTCTTTGTATGCAATAAAAGCTTTTAAGCCTTCTATTTCACCTTTGGATTTCTCGCTGAATTCTTTTATAGGAGCCCATGTTGGATGCATTTCTTTGCTCGGGATTGAAGTTAAGAGAGAGTAAGGTTCTTCAGGTTCCCATTTTGTATCAAGAGAATAGTGTTGCCATTGCATCACTGGTTTTTCATCCTTTAAGAAAAATCAAAAATAGTGTGGAGCACTATGACCAATCAGGGCATCACCACCTTTTTGTATGAAAGGTAGAATAAAGCTCTTCCAATCATACATCCTCTCAACCATTGAGCATATTGTTCCTTCCTTACGGCCACCAACTTGCCTCCCGCATTTTCTTATCAAGTCATCCATTGTCTCCATGTCCTTGTGTTTTAGTTCTCTTGAAACTGTGCTAAATACCTGATCGATATCCTCATGTGTGTGCCCAACCAACAAAAACCCAACTTCAATCTCATTGAAGATTCTATGAGCGATTAGCATTGAGCAAAATGCAAAGAAGAGTACATTCTTATTCTCTCGTCCGCAATTGTCTGCTTGTATTCTCAAAGTTGCTGGTAGGCGACCTTTTTCTGCATGTACATTGTGAATTGCTTTCATAATGGATGTTACAACTTGATTGCTATCGTGTAGATGCAAGGAATCAATCCATATGTCTGCAAAAAACTTAAATCCGTGCACTAACACTCCACATAGATGTGTCTTTAAAAAGTATTTGCCTTGTAGCTTAGGTGGAGTGTTAACGAATCGAGGTAATGTTGTTGTATTTTGATCCATACCATCTACAATAATGCACATGTACTCATTTGGGTGAGAAATAGCTTGCTCCTTCCAAAATGCATATTTTATTCTAGAATGTCGAACAAGTCCATGATGAAATTCTCTCTTTCTTTTGTAAGCTTCTTTTTGTTCTGGAGATGTTGCACTCTCAAGTGCTCGCTTTAGATCATCACAGTTGTTGCACTTTGACATTTTTTGCCTCTTTGGGATTTTAACATGTCCAAAGCTTTTTTTCCAAAGAGTATACAAAGTATGAAAAGATGCCGGTGCATGCCCTCTTTGCCTCTGTGTTTCTCCAATAGAGTTAAATACTTCTTTTTTGGTCAAACCTATCGGAAGATGCATTTCTGATAGGTGGGGTTGCGGTAAAGCATTTTCATAAATGTAATCTTTCAAAATTGCTATTGCCGCAACCGTTGAGGCTCTTGTTTTGGGCCTTCCTATGTTTCCATGAATGTTAAATTTAACTCCATACTTTGCTTTATTAGCCAAATTCCAATATGTGCCATGTGATAATCCTGTAATAATGCGATATGCATTATTGCATATACTTTTTCCATTTATAAGAGGCCTTATTTGATGTCCTGAACTTCGCCTTCTCTTATCATTTACAAGAAAGCAAGACAATCTCGTGAGTAGGTATTCATTTCTTCTGCTTCCTTTCCTTTGCCAGACATGTTCTCTACAACCCTTGATGTCATGTAAGTTAATGGATCGCATACATGCATGCTTACAGCATGTAGATCGCATTGCTTTTAGCATAACATCTTCATTCATTACTCTTATTCTCTTTGGTTGCTTTTCTGGATCTGCCTGCACTCGTTGTCTTTTCATGCATCTGTATGTCCGTTTTGGGACCTTCTGTTCATTCTTATTTGGATTTGTGTAGTTCTCCTTGTAAGATTTATTTGTCACGTTGTTTTCATGAGATGTTGCATCCTTGATCTTATCACTCTGACAGTCAAATACTGAATATTCCTTTGTTGATGTCATCCTTGCTTTTGATACATTCGTCAAACCATTTGTAACATTTACAAGTTCACAATCAAAGTCAAACACCAAATAGTCCTTTGTTGATCTCATCCCTACTTTTGATACAATCGTAGAACCACTTGTCACAATGGCATTAGAGTGTCCCGAATGATCTTCAAACTCATCTATTCCTGAGACAACATCACTCATTGATG